>NC_056743.1:841180069-841358733 GCF_019279795.1 Protopterus annectens
ACCAAAAGTACTTTATCCTGCAGTGGAGGAAGGGGTGTCTAAACTCAAAAAATTTTTGCTATCACTTTGTTTGTGAAACAGAGAGAGGAAAAAAAAAGGCAAAACGTTCCTCCTCATGGGTATGGTCCTTTACCCATTAGAGTACATTTATTATTTTAATGGGATGAACCATTTCAGGAGATGGGGTAGTTCTTGCTGCTATAAGCTCTTCTAATGACAACTAACGCAAAGTATCCATAAAAGATTAGGACAGTGAGTAATCTAAATACAAGTGAGGTATATGGGTATGTACAAAATGGGAGTTGGAATTGTGGTGAGATGTTAATGGGAGTATGGATTGTATTAGCGTTCTATACACAAGGTAATTAGTAGGGTGAAGAATCGGGTACTAAGCTTGTTAGGTGTAACAAACCAAAACCCGGTAAAATGCAATTGTCAGACACAATACACTTTTTATGGAAAATGTTATCAACACACACATTACATATTCTTTATACAGGTATTGTTTACAGTTCTAAACTGCATTTCTAAAACCAATAACTCATAACTGCACGTAGTACTGATAACAGAGCTATGCATCTACTTGGCTAATTCAAACGGACAGATTAAATTTCACATTGATTCATTTTCTTTTGTTTGTGCTTTGGCAAAGATTTTTATAAAAGGATGCATTCTTATGATTTCACCATGCAAGATCGACTATTGGGAAGCCTGTTCTTACTTTCCAAACAAAGTGCTAAACCAAACAGCAAATTACACGTTCCCCTTCTTTTGTGTTAGTTATGCAGTGAAACGCGGAACTTTAACTAAAACGCATACTCATTTAACATTTTCCTAACAAGCTTAGTACCTGATTCTTCACCTTCCCAATTTCGTTGTGTATACAACAATAATATTGCTATCATTTGCATCTTAGTGTTCTAAAGAACACTTGCAGCTGCCGCAGAAAAGTGGTTGCAATAATACGTAAGTACCTAAATGTGAGATGAAGGTTATCTGTTTCTTTTGAAAATGCTAGTCATATGAACTTAAGAAAATGCTATTTCTTAGTTGTAATTTGTCAAGGCTTTCAAGTGTAGCAGGATATGAAAGGCTGGAAAGATGTCATTTAAAGTTAATATAATGTTACCTTTGTCTGTGTGGAGGATGTAAATATGTCTTGATCATGCTATCAATAGAATTAAAAGATAACTTCCCTCACTTTATAGAGGTAGATATCCAAGTTAATGCTCTTGGTTTAAGCAATAGTGTTTTTAAGCAAAAAGACTTATAACCAAGAAAAAAATGAATATGAAAAGCTGTACCTAGGGATTCATAAATTCTGTGTCCCCAATCTTCACCAAGCCAACTCTGTTGTCATTGCTTGCATGATGAGCAGCAGTGCTAATTATATATGCATGTAGCCAAGCCAATACTCATGACTAGGAACCTCTCTTTGTACCTGTAGTGCATACCTACAGCTAGATTGTAGTAAAGCACCTTGCATTTACACTGAAAAACAAGTACCTGAGGTAAACAAAGTTGTGCACGAGCACCCCCATTAATGGATGTGGATCCATGCACACAGTTGTATAATGGTGATGTATGCAATGCTAACAAGTGTGTGTGTGTGTGTGTGTGTGTGTGTGTGTGTGTGTGTGGAGAAATGTGCAATAAAAGGAAGTACTATTGATGGATGAGAGTGGAGCAGAGTGTACACTATAGTAACAGAATCCATACAGAGGGACACCATAAAGTGCTAATGGACTTGTGGAACAAAACAGCTGGATAAGCCGAGTGAGGAAAGGGCTATGGTAGTATATTGGTTTTGAAGAATGTGAGAATTCTTCAGGAGAGGTGAGATACAATAAAGTAAAGTGATGCACTGACCTGCACTAGTCCTGATGACATCAGGGTGTCAGTTGTGAACCTGTATTATATCGTGAATGACATTAAAAAGGGAATGTGTGTTACACTGAGAAGAATCCATCCAACAATTCAGTCCACATGGCAGCATATACACAGTTTATTGACAAGGGGAGTCACTGCAGTAGTCAGAGTGCAAGAGGTCCTAAAACATGTGTGACGCATCATCACTGGACTGGTAGTCAGTGAGCCTCAGTCCTCACCACTGGCACCAGTGGGGGACATATACACTGAGAGGATGACAGGTACACGCACAATATTTCCAGATGCAGCTCTCTGCATCAAGTACATTTTCCCTTAAGAGCACATAGAAACCACAGTCAGTCCTTGGCTGGTTTCTCCCGATTCCCAGTAAGACTCCCCACTGGCACAGTTATAACGTTGAGATCTCAGCTGAGTGGCCAAGCTAAGACCTCCAGCACCCTATTTGTCCAACCAGTACTTCGTGTCCCTGCCCAAGTAGCTGAGACACCTGGCCATAAAGTAATTTAATTTCAGCTATTTTTCTGAAGTTAACCTTCTGTATTCCAGTTTACACTGTTAAAATATATACATCTAAACAGTTACAATAGTGCAGGTACATTTCTATTCTGTTCCAGTAGGGCATGCTGTGGTTACATTTCAAGCACTTTGTAAAAAATCTTTTCAGCACACACTTCTGTACCAGCAATTTGACATACACCTGGCATACAGTTCTAATACATTTGTAAACAAGTATCTTGTATGAATCATGCTGATATTCACAAATGACATATAATTATTTACAAAATTCCAGATAGCTGGGCTGGCAGTATGCCCTTTCATTACAACATATTTCTGGGAACTGTAGTATATGTACATATGGGTGGTAAAAAGAAAAAAGTAGTTATGAAAGGAAATGAACTAATAACTTCTATCTGTGAATGTTTTATGGCAGTCAAAGTGGAAGGGTTCATCAAACAGATACACCTTGGTCATGTAGGACATATGCAGACTGCAAACATAAAAGTTACAAAAATAATTACCTCCAGATTTGCATAAGTAGACTGAGTCATCAAAGAACTTTGAACAATGGCAGTAGTTGTACTTTATTTCAACAGGGATAGGATTGTGTACTGTCAGAGAATTTGATCACATGTTAACAAAAAAAGTGAAACACACAAAAATAACTTCAAAAAAGGTCCATGTATTCCTGGGCATCCATACAAGTGGTTAAACAGTATAAAAAGTTTATAAACTTTCAGTCAGTCAAGTAGTCGCCTTTTTATTCATAGTTAAAAGGTTAAGCACTTTCATCCACAACACCCTGGACCAGTTTTACCACTTGTTTGGATAACCAAAACTATGTGGACCTTTTTTGAGGTTATTAATTTGGTTGGTCACACGGTATACACACCTGTTCTGGAGAAACTCACAAAAATGGAATTGAACCCCTGCCTGTGTTACTGATATGTTTTCAACCAGTGTATTAGCAAGGTTTGCCACAGAAGCAGTGGTAGAAAAGATGACTGTAAAACACATTTCATGTGGACAGAACACATGATAGCAGGACAGCAAAAATACACCTACATGGGTTTGGCCCTCAGCCTTTTTCAAGCTTTGGCATATGATGAGAATTGACATTTTTCTCTGGTTACATGTAGTCATCTATATTACTCTCTGCCCACACTGTCTTGCTCCATATGATTATGAAAGTTTTTTTTTTAATTTCATTAGTCTTTGGATGGTGTGTGGATATTATTCTAATCTAATTTTGCACCATTGTAAAGGTTGAGAAAGCAAGTAAATAATGACCGTGCAGGATGAAGGCATATTAAGTTCAGAGCAAGACTCCAGTGTCTCTCCATACTATTGCATTAGCAAGGGTAACCACTGAAGGAGTTAGACTGTTTAGGGATCATCAGTCACACATATCAGGGAAATTTATAACAATTTCAGACTGAAAATGCAATGTTTTAGAAAAGTATACACTACTCCAGTGTTTTCAAGACAAATCCTGTAAAACAGTGCTCTGTTCCAGTATAAGTAGTGTGATAATACACTGAGCCAGTGAAGTTGGTAGAGTCAAAGCATTAGTCATAATGTTTCTTTTAAATTTAATTAACTTATTAAAGAAATAATGCAACAGAAATGCATGTATACATTTTGTTTGAAAGTGCAAAACTTGCAAATATCATTTATCTGTTGATAGGAATGTTCCATTTCATGATAATATATCACATAACAGCATTGAAATTGCATGACAGTAGATTTGAAAGCAAAACTGTCAGTGACATATTCTGTAAACAGTGTTTTAACTATGTGTGCCACATAATTTTGCATAGGTAATGTATCAATAAGACTCATTCCAGGGTAACACAGCCTAGACAGGTATACCACTGAAGCTCTCAGAGAAAAGGTGTAAAAATATATGCAGTGAAATTGAATACAGTTGCAGAATGAAAACAAAATTGTAAAACAACTTCCCACCTTCAGTGGATTAGAACTCTGTATCCAGTGCACTAGAGTGGACTCCTTACATCATTACTATGTTGAGCCATCAAAGCAGTTACAAAGAGCAGAATCACTTTACCATGGTTTTATTTTGTCAGAATTGCTTACTGATGCACTCAGGTGTGCATCCAATAGCAAATTATTTGCATATGCATAGGAAATTTCTATGGTTTTGCCATAGAAAGTCAGATTATTTCCTTCTGGTCAGTGATGACCAGTGATGTTGCTCCATGACATCCATCATGCAACGTATGTGCACAGAAATAGGAATTTCAGTTTATAAGCCATTTTTGGCTCTGTGTGTGTTGTGCTGTGTTTATCCATTTTTGACCAGATTAAAAGTTAGAAATGGATGGATAGGACAGAGATGAAAAGGGAAGCAAGCAGAGGATAGAACAAAATGTAAGCAATTTAAGAATGATCAGGATGGTGACAGGATACAGCCATATCTCTCAACTTCTTAGCTTTTTTTTTTAATTTTTAGGGGAATGAAATCCTGAATCATGTGACAAAATAACACACTTTCTATGATGACCACTTGAAGCAAATCATTTATGTGCATTACTCAGATATATGTGAAGTTGAGGGTTTTGTGAGACAGGTGCCCTTTTTTTCCTTTGAGAGAGGAAATTTGGAAAGGAAGCAGGGCTGTTAGAGTGGAAAGTTAGTTAGCAGGGAAAGGCAGACTTGACTGACAGGGTGTGGGGTAACACACTGAGGGAGGAAGAACACAATGATGAAAGAGACATCAGACAAACGGAGACAGACGGTGTTAAGGGTGGATTGCATGACATAACAGGAGTGGTTACAGACAGAAGGGAGGAGAACACCAGGCTTGGGGATAGGACTGGGTGCTTGGGGGTGCATTTTCTGCCATCTTCGACACAGTGGAAAATTACTCCTCACCCTGGGGAGCTTTCACCGCTGGTTCCTGCCTAAGGAACTGCTGGCAGCACTGGACAGACAATCAACTCATTGAGTCACTGAAGCATGGCCTCAATATGGCTGATGTGGGCATCAAACCTCCTGTCAAGTATCTCCTGCAAAAGCTGTGCTAGCTGATGATGGGTAGCAAAAGCCACTACCTGCAATGGCACTATTCCCAGTGGTACCACTGCACCATCCTCTGGGGCAGAGGTACCTGATTCAGGTGGTGCAGGTAAGGCATGAGGTGTGAAGGCAACTCTGGCAGGCTGGAGTCCAGATATGATGGATGCCTCTGGTGTTGGTGGGACTGCTGCTGCCATCTTTGGGGGATGACAAGCCATGCCCAAGTGGTCAGTCTATGTCTCTGTGCTGCTACATAGAATAGCAACAGAAATGGAGAAACATAAGAAAAGAAGATATGGAAAAAAATGGGGAAGAGACATACAAAAATAATGAAATTGCATTCCTAATTATTTTATTCTTACTCATAAATTACAGTGAGGAAACATAATATTTTCATCATAAGATCTACACAGTTATTTTTACATTTTAACTATTTTATTTACAGTTGTAATAGTTTAACTATTTTGAGAGTTTGACTATTAGAATTAGTATATGAAAACAGCAGTCTTTTATTTGTGTGTTGGTGGCAATGAGGATTGAAACCACAGCCACTCTAACAATTCCTGTGCACATAGGCTTAATGTGATGAGCCACCTCTCCAGCTATGCAGGAGGTGGTGTGCAGCACCAGCATTCTAACTCTACATATTCACACTAATTCCTGTATGGAATGCCAGTAATGACAAATGTACTACTGTATAAGTATAATTTACCAGTGTTTTTAATTGCTACATGATGCAATTCAAACATACACATCTTTCACAACACAAGCTATACTTATCCTAGCACTCTCTAAGACACTCCAGTCTTTCCCTATGTACCTCTTCATTCCTTACAGTCTCTGCAAGAGTGGAAGATAGAAAAATGAAAAGGTATATGATGTCATGCATTGGCAGGGTGTATAGATAAAGTAACTTATACTTACAGTATGGAGGCTTTGAGTGTGCCTTAATTTCAGTCTCCCATTGGCTAAGGAGGTCAGCCTTCCTTCCCATCAGGTCATTATAATGGTGACAGCACTCTGCCCCCATGTGTGGTATGGCCAGACTGTTCTAAGCTTCAGCCTTGAACTGAGACCTGGTGTAGTCCTCCTGCAGTTGCTTACAGCTGCATTGCTTATTTAGGATGTTCAGAAACATCTTGGACTCCTCTACACACCACCTCTGTGCTCTAAAAGGAGAACTACTTTCATCTTCATCAGCCATAACTGTCTCTCCTTCAGAGATTTCAGGAAAAATGGCAGTGAACTGATGCCCAAAGCAGATCATGCAGTTTTCATCTTTTGTGCAACAACAAGCACCAAGAAGAATCACATCTGTACAGTAGATGCCAGAAATATAAGTATTGTACTGTTATGGCTCCTATTGCACTTCAGGGTGTAAAACATGGCAGCCCCCCTTCCCTCTGTTTGCTGCAAAGAATAAATGCTCAGCAGTGACTAAAGATGCATATGCTTAATGTAGGATGACAGTTTCCTTCAACTTGACATAATTAGCATCCAGGACATATGCAGAAATTACTGCAGGTACTCAGTCATGTGCATGGCATCGTGTACAACTGTACACAATGTTTATCACATTTTTGCATTGCACAATTATGGGTATCCAGAAACACTAATTAGATGAGCCTTAACTAGCATAATTATTGAGGCTAGAGGGGAAATTTACATGCTGTAAGTGTGACGGGACTCCATGTTGCCATTGAGCTATAAAAAATGTCAGATGGATGCTACATAGCAAGTATCTGTTTATATAAGGTGTTATGTTTCACAATACTTATTTATATAAAGCTACCTTTTGTAAGGTCTAGAATTGCTGTTACATTTTTAGTGCGTGCACTGATGTATTAGGTGCTGCTCTCTGAAGGAGTACAGTTGTATTTGTAGAGTGCTGTCTCCTTGCAGTAATGTTGTAGCAGAGTAAATGGTGACAAACATCAATAAAAAGTGATCTGATGTATTTTCCATCTGCCTTAACTACTGGGTATATTGGATCCAAAGCCGGCAACTTTTAGACCGTTAGATCTAAGGCTGAGTCTCCTTCCTTCTACCCATAATTATCTTCCATCTTCTCATTTCCTTAGCTCTCATTTGCTGCTAATAAGACTCCAACATAATCCCAGGGCCCAACACTGTCATTCAGCCTTTTTCAGAGGTATGTCTAGTTTTTGACAAGGACGTTGTACAATTCCACCTTTTTGCCTGTTAGTATTTCTTTCCAGTAGTACACTTTTACACACTTTTTTCTTTCATTGTGGCTTTTCCCACCTTTTCCTTCCATCTGTGTATGGTTATGTGCTTATATATAAATAAACAAAATACAAAAAGGATTGTTTTCTTGATAATATTAGCTGGTCTTTTAGGTATGTCAAGTTGGTTATTTTGGATAGTGGTAGTAAGGGATTTTTGGATGCTGTTCTCTGCTAAGAGTTGCCTTTGTGTTGGTGTGTGTGTTTTTTACTAGTGTTAGTTACCTTTTCTTCATAGAGTAGTAGAGTGTTCTGATATGTCAGACAAAGCTTAGAGGTTTGACAGGTGCACCATGAAGTGGGCACAAGATTCCCACCCTGTATCCTCACTCTCAGTGCATTTACTGTCTGGGGGTAGCACATCTCAGTGAAGATCGTTCTTGCTCCTCTTTTGGGCTTAGGGGCCACTCTGATCAGTGCAAAAGTTATTTTTGAAAGGCCTACTTCTTGCCACAATGGGAGAATCAGCATGTTCCCTTTCTGGTTCCCCTTCCAGCAAGAAGTTGGGGGAGAAGACTAAGTTGACAAAGGAAAGGCAGAAAGAGAAAGAAAAGAAGAAAGAACAAGCGAAAAAACAAAAGTATAAATAAAAGCACAAACCTAGAAAGATATCTCCTTACCCTTCTGGACCTTTGGGCCAATTTGCAAAAATTCCCCAACCATTGGATCTTCTTCCCCTTTCAGAGCCAATTAGTATCCAGTCTCCTAGTCCTTCTCCAAGATGCTGTCCAGAGCTTGCCAGTCCCAGGCTCCAGTCACCTGTCTTACTGCAGAAGTCATCTCAAAGGTCTTCCAGGCCCTCATTGGTGCTTTTTTCCTTTAGGTCCATATAGTCATTGAGGTGCCTTTCTGAAGATGACCTTGACAGGATGATGAGGAAGTTCCTGTGGACCCAGATCCAGCAGGGGGTCTTCCCTGCACCTTCCACTCTAGGAATACTGGACCAGTCCCGACTATTCTCCCTTCTAGTTTCTCCTTCCCTAGTCCAAATTTCAGATCCAGTGGTTTTGGAGCCATGTGTTCCCAGGAATGCAGTTATCAGAAGTAATAGGCTAGTCTGCTTTGACTCCATAAGTGCCCCTTACCCATTCAACTCCAGTGGCGTCAGGTCTTTTGAGGTCTTGGAGCTATGAAGATGGAGTCAGTGCACTTGGTGGTTGAGGCTGTCAAATCCATTCCTCCCCCTAGGTGCATTGGTGCTGGACAGCTCGGCTCCAATGTTGGCCTCAGATCTGAGTTGGATCGACTGTCAGAGAGTTCCTCTGCCTGGTTCTTCAGATCTAAGGGGGGCTCTCTTTGGGTGCAGTCTCACCTTTAGCCTTCTAGGCTTTTGAGAGTGCTCTCTATAGATCCAGAAAAGAGGTCTCCTGTTCACACTCAAATCCATCCCGTTCCATCCACACTGGCTTCAGTGGCCCTGCTTTATTTCATCCTGTTTGACAGGGACTGTCAGGTCACTCATGTCTTGAGAAGACTCAAGAGCTGCGTTTCCCATCAGCATCTGATTCCTCCCCATAGCCCCCCCCCCCCCACTGTGGAGGGACATAGGAAGTATTTTTGCCAAAGGAGGCATCTGGCTCAGGAGTTCTTCATTTAAGATACTGATGTCAAGGAGTCGGGTTCCCCTTGATCCCCCCTGAAAGACATCTCTTTTGGAGACCTAATGGAGTTATTGTAACAATAAGGGGATGGTCCACCGATGCACCCTCCCAGGAAGAGTCAGAATTTCTCTAGGCTTTTGCAGCTGGCCCATCTACTTTTGTGAGGTCCCGCAACCTCATGAGCTCATTGATTTGGTTTGTATGAGTCACAGAAGGATCCAGGTGTGATGGAGCCCATATCATGAAAACCTGACAAGTTATTGGGTTCCCCATGAGATAAGCCACAGTGGAGCAAGGGGTGTGCAGTAGATGCCATTGTGGTAGCAGCAACCACTAAGAAAGAGCTGTCATAGGAGAGCTTTGCTGTCCATCCCCCTATCATGGAGTCTAGATCTTTGGACAGGTTTGTAAAGTGGACTTATGCTTCAACATTTGCATTGTGGGTACTGAACTGTTTAGCTCATTTAATCAGATTTTAGAGAGACTTGACTAAGGAACTGCTCAGGTCCCTCTCAGTGTCCTTGTCTGCAGAGGCCTGCAAGACTTTGGATTCTCAGCTGGCCACCTTTCAGTCATATCTAATGTGTCCATGTGACATTTTACCTAATGTGGATGATGGCACATAAGAGCAGCAGGCACTGGCATTACTCTGCATTGAAACACCTGGATGCATTGTGTGATTTTTGAGGAGAACTTCAAGACATCTTTTTAAATGCCCCATGCACTGGCTCCACCCTCTTTGGATCCACAGAGAAAGAGCCAGATGGCTACTCTACTTCTCCACTGCCAAAGGACTTTCTCCCAGAACTAAAAGAGTGTCAGGAGAGTGTGGTTCTGCAAGTCTCAAGGTTTTGCTCATTACACTTTTGGAGATAGACCCCCAGGGCAGAGGGGAAACAACTTCAGTGGACATCGTCACCATGGGAGAGGTGGTCTGCAGAACCAGTGGGGTTTCGAGGCCCTTTTGTTGACAAACTCTTCCATTGCTCTCGACAAAATTGCCTGACTGTCACAGTCTGGAGGCAATTGGGGGCACTTGTCTGTGCATCCTCAGCCCTGTTTAGCCATTACACAGTAGCCTTGGTTGCAGAGAATAATAACCAGAGGCTCCATTATTCCCTTTGTTTCTCAGTCATAAAACATGCAAAGAAAACTTCCTGATGTTCCACACAGTCAGAGGAAGGCAGCAGCTCTGAAAGTCTTAAGCTGCTAAAGAAACTAGTTATCTAGGATGTCCCACCAGACCAAGAAATATCTAGAGTGTACTAGCAATTCTTTTTTTGGTTATGTAGAAAAACAGGTACCTCAATCCTTTTTAGACCTCAGTCAGCTAAACCACTTTGTAAGACAGAGACAGACAAAATTCTGGATGGTCACGGTTCACTCTATTTTACCTCTTTTGAGGAAGGATTATTAAGTGTGCTGTGTGAACCCACAAATAGTGAAGCAGTCCAGGAGGGTCCTCCACTTTCAGCTGGGAGCCAGTCACTTTCAGTTCAGGGCACTGCCATACAGTCTCACCACAGCCCCCATGGTGTTCATTTAATGCATGGCAGTGGTTGCTTCACATCTCAGACTGCAGTGGTTCTGGGTGTTCCCATACCTAGACAACTGGTTCATAACCATTTCCAGGAGGGATCTATTTGTTCGAGACAGAGACTACACATAGGAATCAAAATCAACATGGAGAAGTCCAAATTAACTCTGGTTCAGATGATAAAGTTCATAGAGTACCACCTGCATAGTACATTGCAGACTGCCAGACTCTTGGATTCCAGAGTATTTACCCTGTGTCAGCAGGCTTCTGAAGTACTGTCTCACCCAAAACCCCAGGCAAAAGCTTCTGTTCACCTCTTAGGCTCACCGTCAGCTTCCATAACTGGTCCCTCGTGAGAGATTTTATATGAGGGTGCTACAGTGGACCCTCTCACTTCAGTTGGCCATGCTGTATCAACCCATGCATTTTCCGATCAGCCTGTTGAGAATCTGCAGGCAGCATATTCTCTGGTGGTTAACTCTCCCACTGGTTCCTCTGGGTTGCCTCTTTATATTCCTATCTCCAGTGGCCACGGTTACCACAGACACTTCCCTTCTGGGTTAGGGAGGTATTTCAAAAGGAAGATGTTCCAAGGCATGTGGACATCACCAAAGGCCAAATTTCACATCAGGCCTTTTGGGACTCCCTCTCTAGGGGTATGATCAGGCTTCAGATGGGCAACATGCCTGTGATCTAGTACATCAAAAAAAAGGGGAGAACCCATTCATATTCATTGGTTTGGGAAGTCATGAGGGTTTGGCAGTGGGTGATGTCTTCCCAGCACTTAATGTGGCAAAGCATATCCCAGGAAGGTACATTGTTTTAGCAGACAAGCTGAGCAGGTCCATTGTTCTGCCTCTTTTTTTAATTTCTCTAAGTCTTTTGAGTTTCTAATACCATGACAGGAATGGACCCCATTCCTAAGTCAAAGTATGATTAAAGTTCATGAAATTAATATTGTTTCAATCTTTGATGTCAGCCAGTAGTGCTCTTCACAGCACCTTAACTGTGCCCAGTAATGACTCCTTCTGCAGTTCATATGGAGTTACATGTATTGATAACATAGCCAAATATGATTATAAATTCTTTTTTGTAAGACCCGTTGCTCCTACTACTATCGCAACTGTCTGGGTATCTTTCTTCTACATTGCCCTAATTTCTAGCTGCAGATCCTGATATTTTATGACTTTGTGTCTCTCTGTACGCAAGGCACTGTAATCACTGGGTGTGGCAATTTCAATGATCAATGCTACTTTTGTCTTCTTTTCTTGGACCGCTATATCTGGTTTTCTAATATCTATCTTTTGGACTGTTAGTAATGGGTGATCTCATGTGATATAAACTTCATCATTTTCTATGATGCTTTGTGGCTCATGTTTCCAATGTTTTTCAGCCACTTCAGTACCATAATGTTTGCACAATCCCAGTGCAACAGTCTCACCACATTATTATGCCTTTCAGTATACATTCCTTCTGCCATTAGTGTGTCGCAACCAGCAATAAGGTGAGTGAGTGTTTCCTATTCGGTTTTACAAAACCTACATTTGTCTGTTTCTCCCACATGTTCAATGGACTTTGTAAACCAGCATGTACATAGCCCACAATCTTGAGCTGACAATGTTAACCTTTCATCTCTTGGTTTAAATTTGCCACTCCTTAACCATTCTTGCATTTGTTCCTGATCAGCATGAGGTTATTCCAGAAGTTTTCTATACTTGCAACTATATTTATGCTTTTTCCACATTTCTTGTCTTCTCATCTGGTCCTTCACCTTATAGTCTTTCTTTTGTTTTTTGGCACATTCAGTTGCTGCCTGATTTTTATCTACTTCTGGTATGATTTCCATTCATGCTTGATGCCAATATGCTTCTGCTAGATTAAGCAGAGGAGTCATCATAGATTTATTCTCCTCATGTTTCAAAACTTTCAGTACATTTGGATCTTGTGAAGTCAATAGATATGTGTGGAGTCCCACAATTGCAGATCTATACATGTTATCAATTTCAAGGAGACCCATCCCTCCTTTAGAACTGGGAAAATATAATCTTGGTATACAATGATTTTTATAAATCATTTGGTGAGCATGAAGCATCCTTCTTGTTTTAATATCTAATCTGTCCAACACTTTTTGGGGCCAGTCACTCACTTCAAAACTGTAAGTTAGGACAGGAAGAGCAAGTTGATTTCTAGCTTGGATCTTGCTCCTAGATGTCAGTGCTGTTCTCAGGATTAATTTAAGTCTTCTAAAGCATTCCTTACTGAGTTTTATTCACATTTGATCATGTTTTATTGCTGATCCTTCATCAATTCCCAAGTATTTATACACTCCCTCTTGCTCAAGTTCTTTTATATCACATTCTTGTCCCAAACTGATGTGTTCCTGGTGCTGCAGTTTTCCTGCTTTAAAGGTTGCTTTTGCACATTTATCAGGACCAAATGACATTTTAATATCATCTGAAAAAGTTTTGACAACCTGCAGCTGTGCCTTCAGTTCCTCATCTGATGAGCTATACAGATTTAAATCAATGACAAAGAAAGATGAGAAGTCATTATACTTTGTTGTTTTCAAGGAACCAAATTATAGCTATGGCCTAAACTGCTAAGTAAACAGCTTAATGGATTAATGGCAAGGCAGAGTAGCAGCAGTGACAGAGAGTCACCCTAGAATACCCCCCTTTGAATTTTATCCCTGGGATAATAATCTGTTCTTTATCATTGCTTAATTGCAAAGTGGTCTGCCATTGTTTCATGATTACTGTAATGTAGTCAATCAGTGTAGAATGTATCTTATACATTTTTAAGCACTCTTTTATCCATGAATGTGGGATACTATCAAATGCTTTTTTGTAGTCAATCTGTGCCATACTTAGATTCTTCCCCCTTTTTACAGCTCTCCACTATAACTTTATTTAACAACAAATGATCCTTTGTTCCATATGACTTTATTTTATTGCCCTTTTGTTCTGCTGCCATAATTGAGTTTTCTTCTAAATGACTATATACTCTTCCGGCGTCAGTTCCCATGTATAGTTTATACATCGTTGGAAGGCAAGTTATCGGTCTATAATTTTTAGGGTAGCTTGCAGGTTCACTCTTAAGAGCATTGTTTTGCCTCTTGTTAGCCAGTGTGGTGTCTGTTCTGGGAGCACATGTAAATAGTTCTTACTCATAGCTAAATCCTTGTGCAAAGATGTTAATACTGTTAACTAAAAATTAGGTACTGCATCTGGGCCTAGGGTTTTCCATTTAGAGTCTTTTCTTAACTTTGTTTCAATCTCTCTGGTTATTACTTCATCCCATTTCATATCCTGTACCTCTAAACTTCTTATTCTTTCTTTTACTTCTTCTATTCATTTAGCATCTTTATTATGTTCCACTGCCTCATGAGTGGTCTTTCAGATGGCTGCCAAGATTTTCAGTCATTAGGGCCGACCTTGCTGTGATCTGTGTGCTACTCCCTCTCAATACCAAGTGCAGCAACTACTTTGCCCTGATCCCCCAAGAGGGAGTCACTAAGGGATGCTGTCATCCACAGTTGGCTTATTCACCCATTCCTCTCATATACAAGTTCCTTCAGAAAGCAATCCTTTTAGTCCACTTTTGGCCTTGACAGATATGGTTCCTTTTTCTATAGCTTCCTGACACACCCTCTCTGGGTGCTGGAACCTCTCCTAGACCTGGCCTCTCAACTGTCTGGTCAGCCCCACCCAGACATCAGAGCCCTAAAACTGACAGCTTGGTTTCTCTACTTCCAATGATGTTACCTCAGAAAGAATGATTTGAGAACTTCATGCTCTGTCATGTAAGCCTTCATATATGGTGTTCCACAAAGACAGGGATTCATTTCGAACCAACTCTGTTTTTTTTTTTTTTTTTACTCAAGGTAGCCTCGAAATTGTCTTTAAAGCAGGCCATTAATCTACCAGTTTTCTTTCTTAATTTTGCTATCAAGGGAGAATATATCTTAAAATTTGTTGGATGTTCATCATCAGCTGTACTATTTACATTTCAGCATGCATTTCAGGAAAATTGATTAACCTTTTCTTTCCTTTTCCAAGGCTAAATTGTTAGTTAGTGTTTCCAAGGTCACACTATCCAGGTGGCTGTCTTGATTGCATTTCCTTTGTCTGCAAAGCCAAAGGCTTATCTTTACCAAATAAATCTAAAGCTCATTCTGCTAGAACATTGCAGCCTCCACAGCTTTTTTGCCAGAGTGCCAATTGATGATAGCTTTGCTACAGCTGCTTGGTTTACTGTTCATACCTTTGTTTCCCATTACAAACAGGACCTGCAGTCTAAGTCCTGGGCTTTGTTTGGCTCCACCATTCTCTGTAACATAAGACCTCTTGGGGTTTTTTAGTAGCTGGGAACTCTGCCCCAACAGTTGAGGCAGATGGAAAAGACAACATCAGATATGAAAGTTATGTACTTACCATAATGTTAGATCTATGTTATCTTCTTCCATCCATCTCATCCTTCCCTCGCTCCATTCCCTTGCCAAATCGTCACATATCTGGCTCACAGTTGACCGCATTTGACTTATACAGAGCCTTGCCTTTTTTTACAGTCTGGCACTATGCTGTGTCATTGTGTATATCAGATACCCACTTTCCTTTTCTGTTGTATAAGTAAGAGTTTTTGGTATGGGTTGGTAAACTCATTCTGAAGAACTGTGAAGATGGAGGAGAATTATAGGTAGAGGGGAAGAGCCTGAGCCTTTGATTCAAGAGTCTAAAAGTTACGGGGTGATCCAGTCAGCTCAGATATTCCCAATAGCTGAGATGGATGGAAGAAAAACTAAGAATACTTCACCCATGGACCCTGGCAAGATATTAGTTTGCGTGATTATTAATGCCAAATGTGGTCTTTCTGAACCCTTACTTAACCTCTTTAATCTAAGTCTCTCCACTGCTTTCATTCCTAAAGCCTAGAAAACAAACATTGTAATGTCATTTCACAAGGGTGGCCCAACCATGAACCCTGGTAACTATAGACCCAATAGTCTCAATAGCCTCGTATGTAAAGCTGTGGAGTGCATTACCTCTGACATCATTAATCTGGGCATTAAAAATCTCTTAACCCTGGTCCCCAAATAATTTGGATTTATCAAAGGAAGATGCTGCCTCTTTGACCTCATTAATATCTTTGAAAAAGTAACTGAAGCAGTGTATAATGGTTATGGTGTACATAGAGCATATCTAGACCCGGCCAAGGCTTTTGAAAGTATTCCCCATGCAGGCATTGTTTAAACACATGTAAATCTTAATGTAAATCCTTATATTGTGTCAAGGGTAACGAACTGATTGTTTGACAGAACCAAAGTGCTTAGAGTAGCAGGTGCCACTTCTGAATGCAAAAAACATACTGGTGGTGTACCACAGAGCTCAGTTTTGGGCCCTCTCTTATTTGGCATATATTTCTCAGGCCATCAAGACAGCACTTCTGGCCTATGGTTAACTAAGTTGTAGATGACTGTAAATTGCGTGGTGTTCTTCGATTTTCAACTGACTCCCAATTGCTTCAACATGGCTTAGACCATGTTAATAATGGATGCAAAGACAATGGTCTCAGATTAAATGTAAAAAATGTAGCACCATTCACTTTAGTAAACAAATAGTTTCACTTACCATATAGGTGATGCACCCCTCCAGTCAGTCACTGTTTTAAGGTATCTAGGCACTCATGTTGATAATTCCTTATCATTTGAGCATCACTGTCTCCATAGTAGTTTGGAAAGCCTTCTGTCTGGCCCATCAAATTTCCAAAGGTATTTCCAGTAGATCCAAAGAAGTCTTAATTCCCCTTTACTCATATCTTATCAGACCCATTATTAAATATAATGCACCAGTTGGCATCTATTTATCTAGGCATATCACACAACTTGAGAGACCTCAGAGATTCATAACTAAAAATATCAATGGCCTCAAAAATTTTAGTTATAAGTCTTTTGGAAGCACATCAGACCTGGATTGGGACAGCATAGTGAAGACTTTCCTGAAGGCAGAGGACGAAATGTGTGTGTCCTCCCATTCCCCCCTCTGTATCTAGGATGGATTGGGTTGAACCACTATCCTTTTTTTCAAGCTCCTTCCTTGGTCTCTCAGAGCCTGTGTTTCTACAGGAGTCTATGTCGGCACCAGTTGGCTTGGATTCCTTGGTATTGACATAATTTCATTCAATTCAATTGACACCAGGACCTGTGGAGACTCAGCTCTGGGTCCTCATTGCCCAGTGTTCTCCACAGTCTTCAGTTGTGGCATGTTTGCTGCCATTCTTGGTATCAGAGACATTGGCATTCAAGACCCTGGAGCACATCTTGATGTTGGAGCCATCTGAGTCATCTGTGTTGGTGTCCCTGCCCTTGGTGCCATTGATATCCACTTCATTGGGTACCAGTATAGCAGCAGCTCAGAGGTCTTCATTATCAATAGACTAGGAGTTGTGTTTTGACATTCTGGAGAGGATGATTCCCTCCACATCAGGAAAGACTGCAAATGGTTTCTTGACATCAGCTGCACACCTTGGCATTCTTGGGGCAGAGCAGACCTGAAAGTTTAGTCCAGTCTCCTGTGGAGGCTCATATAGAGTCTTCAGGGGATTCGGACTCCCCAGTGGATCCTCCCAGAAAATGAGCATGCAAAAGGAGGCATATCGACAGAGTCTCCTATACCTGACACCAACTTGGATGAAGGTGAGGGATCACCAAAGTCTCCTTCAGAAGACATCAAATTTGGCAAGATACTTGAACTGATGTACCAGGGGGAGACCTGCACCCCCCCCCCCGAGAGGGTGTTGTATAAAGCGTTTAAGACTGCCTTCTCTACTTGTTGGGTGGTACCCTCACAGACTACATGATAGAGCCAGTAGCGAAGAGGACATGGTAGAAGCCCAATTATGTTCATCATTTACACTGCCTCCATGGCTTATGGGTTCTGTGCCTGCATAAATTCCTAAACTGACGGCTTTTCAGAGCTCAGAATCCCCTGTGCTGACTGACTGGGATACGGGATTGCCTAAGCCCCCTCATCAGAGGAAGCCTAACCCTGTTACAGAGAGTCAGTTATTCAGTCTTTAGTGCCAGCTGAAGGACTCACGCTGTTGAATCTCCTCAGCAGCTTGGAGTGGAGGATTATAGCTTCTAGAAACTCAGATAAGATCCTTTTGGGAACTTCCCTTCCTCTTTTTTATTATATACTTTTTTCTTTTTGTTTCATTTAGTAATAATAATAGTAGTAATAATAATAATAATATATGTGTGTTAACTTTTTGTTTTAATATACTTGTTTGTTACTACGATTTTAAATTCCCCTGGGAATTCTAACTTAACTATTGTGTTGTTTGTATGCTTAATACTGCTTTGAAACTGCGGGCTTTTCTGAAGTGTTTTTATGACTTGTTCTGGGAAGCTGGAGTTCTGTGATATCAGTTAAACACAATGGACTGTCCCTTGGCAAGGTTTGAAGAAGCCTGTTGTTTATGTTGTTTATCTGCTTCATTTTGAAGTTCTGACAGGAATATATTGCACTTTTTTCACTTTTTCTTTATTTTATCATTTACTACTGATTTAATACTGCTATAGCTGTTTTATTGTTAAATCACATTTTTACCTCATTACTTTGTTTGCATTTTCTGTGGAGATTTTGTCATTTCTGACAGGGGAATATGTAAGTAAATGCTTATTTATAATGTATAAAAGGTTTATCTTCAATTTAGGGGCATATTTTGATTTTTTTGTCACTATTTGGACAAGTGAGGTTTACTTGGTACTGTAACTGTGTGTGTGTTGCTATTTAATATACTGTACAGATTCTAGAACAAGGCAATTTAAAATATTTCTGCTATATTTTATGGAGTTTAGCCCTGTTTGCTGTGTGGGAAAATAGTTTGTATTTTCTATTATTGCTGCATTAGCCCTTGGTATTGTCAGTGTATTGTTCTAGTTGGTGTTTTTTTCCCCTAACATGATGGATAATTAATATGACTGCACTTCCATCAAATCCAGTTACACTTAGAAGAAAAGTCAACAAAAACATGCCTCAGCCTACGGTTTGTGAATCTGTTGATGTCCTTCAAGAATGCAACTGCAGTCCTTACATATGGGTTGTCCTGCCTCAGGCAGCCCTTTGGTTGGCTGGATTCCAAAGTCTGGGTCCGGCGTCGGCTGATGTCGCCTCCTCCCCGACGTCAGAGCAGCTGGGGTATAAAAGCATCAGCCAACGCCATCTTCTTCAGTCTTTCTTGCCGCGCGGTGCCCGAAGCAGAAGCAGTTCGCAAGTGCCAGTCGGCCAGCTCCTGTGTTTTCAGTAACCGAAGTCATCAAAAAGCTAAGTACCCCGTTGGGGAACCTTTTATTGCCTCAGCCGATGTCAGATAAAACTGCAAAAGTTAATAACTGTTTGTCTTGTGGTAAACAAATACCTCATAAGGACTTCCATTCTTACTGCCTTCCCTGCCTTGGCCCAGGCCACGACGTCTCGGCCTGTGCTGCCTGTGCTTGCTTCAATAAGCGCACACTCAGGCGCCGGGCAGAATTTGCTGAAAACTTTTTTGGTGAAAAGTACTCCTATATCATGCCGTCGGAACAACCGACAACACATATTTCCAACAAACGGAAGGACCGGGACCGACATTCTCGGCCTGCGACTTCCACCACCACGCCAAAACCTACCGCGAGTGCATTGGTCTCTTCTGTGGTGGTAATTCCACTGCTCCAGACCGACGACACTGCTTTACCATTCACTTTGGCCCCGGAGCCTACCCCGGTGCCGGTTGTTGATTTTCCTCCAGAAGCCGAAGCCCAAAAATTGCCTGAGACCATACCGGTGGACAAAGTTACTCCAGCATGTGGGGCAGCTAGGCCTCCGGTGTCTATGTCCATCAAGGCCTACACACGTGCTAAGGCTGCCAGCCAGGCTAAGTCTCACCCTCCTAAATCTTTTACTCAGGGTCCCACTTCTGATAAACAGATCATGACTTTAGCTGCAGATCTAATTTCCTTAATCAGAGGTTCCCAGGCTCATCCTGACAGAGGTTCTCAGCCGCCCTCTGACAAAAGGCCTAGGGTTGAGCAGACAGATACCCTTTCCTCAGATGAAGCCTCTGGTGACTCAGACCATTCAGATACCCAGGAAGAGTCCTTCCAGGCCTACGAGGATTCTGATGCTGAGGAATCTATTCCTTCTGCCTCCCCTCCTGAGGATATTTCTTTCGGGGAAATTCTCCACTCCACGAGAGAACATTTTCAGTGGCAGGGCCAGGAATTCTCCGACTCCAGGAAACGGCTTCGTACCTTTCTTAAGCTTCCCCAGCACAGGCCTTTAGCTATCCCACCAGTGTTAGATGTATTGGATGATGTGTACTCAGATTCGAGTGCTTCTCCTGATTCTCTCCCTCCTGCTTCTGTCAAGCCAGACAGATACTACAGGGTTCCTGAAACTCATAAACATCTCTTTAAGGCCATTCTGTTGATCTAGAAACTATTTCCCAGGGGCCCAAAGGAGTGGCCACTTCCACGGCCAAAAATCCTTTGCCCGCAGACAGGGAATCTAGGTCCCTGGAGAGGTGGGGCAAAAAAGTTTATACCTCAACCACCCTTGCCATGAGGGCCCTTAATTGCCTTTTTCATATGTTTCAGTATCAGGATTTCTTGATGGATGATTTGCAGAAAAAGTTAGCCTCTCCTGAGCCTTTAGATAGAAAGGCCTTGCAGGATTTGGTTCATAATACACAGCAGGTTAACAATCATTTTCTTCAGTGTGGTTATGATGCATTGGAAGCTTCATGTAGGGCAGCTATGACAGGGGCCATCATATGTAGACATGCTTGGTTGAAAGAACAGGCATTGCCAGATCATGTTAAAGTAAAGCTTCTACATGCACCTCTGGAAAAACACAAGCTATTTGGTGCTAATGCTCAGGATGTGTTGAAATCAATTGAGGAAAAGGCTAAATCAGTGCAAACAGTCAAAGATTTCCTCCAGGTTCAGCCACCAAGGTTCAGCAGGAATTGGCCTTCGAAGAATTGGTCCTTTCCAGACACTGACAAGTTCCAAAGGGGAAAAAACAGGCGTGCCCGAGGGAGAGGGCAATACCGAGGCTCCTACAGGGGACGCCAATGGCAACAGACTAATCAGAGAAGTGGCGCAGGAACTTCTACTGCTCCACAGGGACAATCACAATGACTTGACTTTGACACCGCCGACCAAGGCTGAAAGAGAAGCACCTTTAGGTGGAAAATTATCCTTATTTTCAAAAAATTGGCACGTTTTAACAAAGGACAAATGGATTCTGGACATAATAGACCAAGGTTACAGGTTCCACTTCCATACTTTACCAACAAGACAAGGCATGCCAAACCTGCCACAAAATCAAAGGGCAGAGGCACTCATACAAGTTTCATAGCTGCTACAAATCAAAGCAATAGAAAAGGTTCCTCCTCAGGAACAAGGCCAGGGATTCTACTCAAGACTGTTCCTTGTTCCAAGAAAAGAAAAGCAATGGAGACCTATACTGGACTTGTCCGCTCTAAACACTTTTCTCATTGTGCCAAAATTTAAAATGCTGACGCTACAGCAACTCCTTCCCATGCTGGGCAAGGGGTCTTGGCTGGTTACTCTGGACCTCAGGGAGGCATACCTGCATGTCCCAATCAGACACAGTTGCAGAAGATACCTCAGATTTCTTGCAGGGTCAGAGCATTATCAATTCTCAGCATTGCCTTTTGGCTTATCTACTGCGCCCAGAGTATTCACGAAATACCTGGCATCAGTAATTGCACACTGCAGACTCCAGGGGATACAAATATACCCTTACCTGGACGACTGCCTTATACAAGCGGACAGCAAGCAAGTCTTGACAAAAAACTTGAATTATGTCATTCACTTACTACAGGCTTTGGGATACACAGTCAACATTCAAAAATCAAGACTACTGCCATCCCAACAAATAATTTTTCTAGGAGCCAAACTGGACACAAAATCACAAATGGCTTTCCTCACAGAAGAGAAGCAAGAACAATTACCAGATTACTTCAAAAGCCTAGCAAAGCTCACCCAGATGACTGCAAGGAAAATCCTGCAGGCCCTGGGTTTCATGGCATCTTGCATTCTATTGATTTCACTGGCAAGACTACACATGAGAAAACTACAATGGTACCTAAAAAGTTTATGGTCTCAACACAGCCACAACTTAGAAGCAATTATCCCACTCATTCCATGTCTACAAAAGGAATTTTTGTGGTGGGCCCAAGCAAGCCAGTTAAACAAAGGCATGCCTTTCAACAAACCTCAAACAAGCCAAACCATTACAACAGACGCCTCAGATCATGGATGGGGGGGCGCACATGGAGGGCAGATGCATTCAAGGGCAATGGGCACCCCGGGAAGTGCATCTACACATCAATCAAAAAGAGATGTTAGCAGTAATTCATGCAGTCGAGGCCTTAGGAAAATATCTTCAACAAGGTCAACTGCTAATAAAGACAGACAACACCACTGTTATGTGGTACATAAACAAACAGGGAGGTACTCATTCTTACCCCCTCTGCAGACTAACAATGATTCTTTGGGAAAAGTCCCTGAAACTGAACATACAGCTGCAATCCCAGTTTGTTCCAGGCAAGGACAATGTTCTGGCGGACAGTCTAAGCAGAAACATCTTGGACCCGCACGAATGGATGTTGCATCCAGACATTTTTGCACAAATAACTCATGCATGGGGGAGGCCAGACATAGATCTCTTTGCCTCACACCTCAATCATCATCTGAAGAAGTTCTGCTCGAGGACACACCATCCTCAAGCCTGGAGAATGGATGCTCTCTCCTTCAGCTGGAACTCTCTAACAATCTATGCATTCCCACCTCTACCATTAATGACCAAGGTGTTACTGAAGATCAAAGCAGAACAACCGAAAGGCATCTTGATAGCTCCAGATTGGCCAAGACAGCACTGGTATCCATTACTAAGGAGCATAACTTGCACCAAGCCGTGGCCCCTGCCTCAATGGCCTCTGCTTCTGACTCAGCACAACTACAGGGCGGTTCATCCCAACCTGCAAACTCTGCAGCTGGCAGCTTGGAGGGTTCCATGACTTCTCCCCATATCTCTCTCTCCAAGGAAGTTCAACAGATCTTACTGGAAGCACGCAGACCTTCCACCAGAAAAACTTATTCAGCCAAATGGAAGAGATTCAACATCTGGAATGCCAACAAGGGTCAGGATGCATCAGTAATGAGCATCCCACAGATACTAGAATACTTGGCAGAAATGCTACATAATGGACTTTCATATTCTTCCATAAAAATACACGCTTCAGCAATTTCAGCAAAATACAACACTGATCCACCTGTGTTTTAACATCCTTTGCTAAGACAATTTCTAAGAGGGATAAAGAATATCAAACCTCCCAGAAAACCACCAGTGCCTGCATGGGACCTCAACTTCGTGTTGGAAAAATTAACTCTTCCTCCTTTTGAGCCAGCAGCATCTTCAGAATTGCAATTTCTCTCCTGGAAAACAGTTTTCCTGTTGGCAATTACCTCAGCAAGAAGAGTTTCGGAGATACAGGTCCTCATGGCAGTACCTCCATTTCTCATTTTTCATCAGGACAGAGTTTCTTTAAGAACCAGTCCTTCATTCATGCCAAAAGTGATATCCAGGGTGTCTCTAAATCAAGCAATTCACCTGCCTACCTTCTTCCCCAATCCTCAAAATAAAGGAGAAAAGCTGCTGCACACTTTGGACATACACAGACAACTGCGCTACTACTTGGACAGAACAAAGGCCAACAGAAAGTCTGACCAACTATTTGTAGCATACGCTGCTGGAGTGCAAGGAAAGGCAATTTCCAAACAAACAATTTCAAAATGGATTGGACACTGCATCAGATTCTGTTATTCTTTCCATGGAAAGGGTGTGCCAGCCAATATCAGGCCACACTCCACCAGAGCTATAGCCACCTCCACAGCCTTTCTAAGAGGGGTGGCTACAAAGGACATTCTAGAAGCTGCTACATGGAGCTCCGTGCATACATTTTCCAAGCACTACAACCTGCCTTTATATTCCAGATCCCGAGCAGGCTTTGCTTCGGCAGTCCTGCAGGGCATTTTAGCTACACCATCTTTATCTTAGAGCCTACCACCCCCAGCTTGGCTATGGTATTCAACCCATATGTAAGGACTGCAGTTGCATTCTTGAAGGACATAGTACAGTTTTGTACCTACCATAAATGTAGATGTCCGATAGATATGCAACTGCAGTCAGGTTTTCCCTCCCTCCTACCCCTCTGTATATTCTCCTTTTGGGTCCACTTCCCCCTTTTTCTATTTAGCTGGGGATATCTGTTGTGGTGTATCTGTTTATTACTGTTGTGTATGTCTGGAATTTTTTATCCAGTTTCTAAATTTAGCCTTCCTTGAAGGGCACCTGGCATCTGGGGCAAGAAACACTGAAGAAGATGGCGTCGGCTGATGCCTTTATACCCCAGCCGCTCTGATGTCGGGGAGGAGGCGACATCAGCCGATGCCGGACCCAGACTTTGGAATCCGGCCGACCGAAGGGCTGCCTGAGGCAGGGACAACCCATATGTAAGGACTGCAGTTGCATATCTATCGGTCATCTACATTTATGTAGGTACAAAACTGTACTTTGCCTTAAGCCAGCCTGCAGACCACAAACCATTTTCCCTGTCACCCTCTGGTGCGAGTTTGCAGCCATATAGTTTGTGGAGGTCAAAGACAACCTCCAGGGCTGCTCCAGTACCTTGTTCAGGTACGAAAGAACCTAACCCTTTAGATGCAGGAGAGGTCCAGGGTAAGAGACCCCTTGCCAGACATAATTCTCTGTCCCCAGATGTTTTGTCCTGTATTGTAATTCATTGCAAGAAAAAATAGGAATTTCACAACATGACAGACAGGTTATTATGTGTAGGGCTGATGTGGTTTCGTTAGCTAAGTGTGTTTTACAGTCAGCTAATATTGAGGCTATGCTCCTGTTAAGAATTACTACACGGCTACCTTATCTAGAGTTCATTTTAATGCCACAGATTTTGACAGGGATTCTGATGGAGACAGTAGTAAATAATCTGAGTCTGTCCAGTCTGGTTCTTCATAAGGTGAATAGGTTCAAGTACACAAGCAAGGGTTTACCTTTCCACAAATGCAACTAGGTTTATATATGTATTTGACTGGAAGCAATCTGGAGCTATGCCAGAGATTAGTACAGTTTATGATCCTATTGATGATGAGATTCCAAATGTTTTGGCTGTTTCTGGCCTTAGAAGATGTCTGTAAAACTCAATGTTTAAACCCCTTTGGCTAGTGAACCAGTTTCTGAATAGGGGGTTTGAGGAAATACAAGGTGTACTCTGATCTTGCAGCTCCCTTTTCTTCTTTGCCAGCTAACCCAGCTGCGTTTTCTCCAGCTGCAACCCTAAAGAGCCTTGGCTTTGGATAAAATTTGCAAGTGGTTAAAATCTCAGGGGGAAAAATTTTGGCTCGGCTAGTAATTTAGCCTTTAGAATTTTAAATTAAAAGGGTTTCTTGAGGAAATTTTATTTTGCAATGTGTTTACAATTTAGATGACTGAACAGAAGTGTTATGTGAATGAGATTGTTTCTTAATGTGACTTGGGTTTTGAAACATTCTTTGAGGAGTGTCTTGATAGGTGGGGATACTACTTCTAGAAATGCAGCAGCTTCTATTGTATTGAAAAGGCATGATTGGTTATATAACCAGAAATTTTCTGAGTATTTAAAAAAATGTGATTTTGAATACTCCTTTAAATTTTGAATTTGTGTTTAGTTATGCTGTTACCCAGGTTCTCAAACAATAAGATTATATGGCATCCAACTTCAAAAGGCAGATCAAACAAAAATCCCAGCCTAACAAGCCATGGTACCAAGAGGAAATGATAGGAGAATAATGCTTCCAAAATAAATAAAAGGGTATTCTTAAAAAAAAAAAAAAAAAATTTCCCCTGCTAAGGAATGACAAGGCAAGACTCAGGGCATCCCATCCCTTCCTCCTGTCTTTTCTCCCCTTTCACCTTTTCCCAGGCTTTAGCTCCACCCAGCAATGTGGCCACAGATAACCTCAGACAAGTGGGTACTGAGATTAATTCAGTGAGGACACTCTTTTTACACCTTTATTGAATTATAACATAAGACATAGGCAAACATACATTTATATAAAAGAAAACAAACCATATTAACATATTCAAAGTTACATACATTATACTTCACATGTTTTTGTATTATCATCATCAATGCAACATTACATAAATTATTCAGTTCCTACCTTCCCTTAAATCTCACTCCTCCTCCAAAACATGTTGCATGTATTGCTCCCACAGTTTCCATTTTTTGCTATGTAATTTGCTGCTATACCCTTTCTAAAGATTTCACTTCCAGTTGTTTTATCTCCTTTACAATATTCAGTGCTTCAAAGGTTCAAATACGGGTGGTTTAGACTTTGATTTCCATTTTCTAGCAGTTGCTTTTTTTGGCAGCCACCAGAATTAAACTTAACAAAGCCGTCACGTCTGCGCAATCCAGAACTTTTGTCCCATCTCAAAAAAAATTATTTCCTTAGTTATATCCATTTGCCCACCCAATATTTCTGATGGAGTACTCTCTAGAGAAATTTTTGAAGTCTGCCAACTCATTACACTCCCAAAAAGTACAGTTTTGTACCTACCATAAATGTAGATGTTCGAGTGCTAATACAGCTGCAGTAATCACAGATGGGTTTTCTGCCGTCAGGCGGGTCCTCGGTCGGCCGAATTCCAAAGTCTAGGTCCGGCGTCGGTTGTTGTCGCTTTCTTTCCTGACGTCAGTGAGGCAGGGGTATATAAGACACAGCCTACGCCATTTTCTTCAGTCTTTCTTGCCCCAGATGTCAGGTGCCCCCAGAAGGAAGGCAATACATAAATTATATTTATATACATGCAATGCAATATAATCAAAAATCAGTAGTTGCAAGCAAATATACCATAGAAGGATAACCCAATCAGGTTGTATGAAGAGGGGTTAGGCCCTAGGCCTTTACCAAGAGGGGAAGGAGGGAGGGGAAAACTGTACTGCAGCTGTATTAGCACTCGAACATCTACATTTATGGTATGTTCATCGTGCATACAGCTGCAGTAATCACAGATGGGTAGAATCCCAAAGCTACGCACAGGGTGGTAGGCACTAGGTGGAACTGGGATGAGCCAGAATGCCCTGCAACACAGCAGTGGTAAAGCCTGCTCTAGTTTTGGAATATAAAGGCAGGTGGTAGTGTTTTGTGAAGGTATGCACAGAACTCCAAGTGGCTGCCTCCAAAATATCTTTGGTAGGAACTCCTCTGAGGAAGGCTGTAGAGGTAGCTGTGGCCCTGGTGGAGTGGGATCTGATGCCTGTAGGGACAGATTTTCCATGATAGGAGTAACAAAACCGTATGCAGTGGCCTATCCATTTTGAAATTGTCTGTTTGGTAACTGGCTTCCCTTGAGCTCTTAGAGCATAGGACACAAAAAGTTGTTCTGATTTCCTGAAAGGCTTTGTTCTGTCCAAATAATAACATAGCTGTCTATGGATGTCTAAGGAGTGTAGCAGACTTTCCCCTTTGTTTTGAGGATTGGGGTAAAAGGTAGGTAAGTGTATGGCTTGATTTAAAGCTACCCTGGATACCACTTTAGGCATAAATGACAGGTTGGTTCGAAGGGAAACCCTGTCCTGATGGAAGATGAGAAAGGGCTGCACAGCCATGAGGGCTTGTAGTTCCGAAACCGTACGAGCTAAGGTAATGGCCAGAAGGAAGGCTGTTTTCCAGGACAAATATTGCAAATCTGTTGAGGCAGCTGGTTCAAAGGGAGGCAATGTTAATTTTTCTAGAATGTAATTAAGATCCCAGGCTGGCATTGGTTGTTTCCTTGGTGGTCTTATATTCTTAGCCCCTCTGAGGAACTGTCTTAAGAGTGGGTGAGAGAATAAGGGTGGATCAGTGTTGAATTCTGCAGAAATGGCTGAGGCATGGATTTTTATGGAGGAAAATGAAAGTCCACTGTTCAGCAGCTCAGCTAGATACTGTAATACCTGAGGCAAATTCAGTTTTCTAGGGTCCTGGCCTTTTTCTCATTCCAAGAGCAAAACCGTTTCCATTTTATGGAGTAAGCCTTTCTAGTAGATGGCCTTCTGGCCTCCAAAATGACATCCTGCACCTCTTTGGGGAGTAGGGTCTGTTGTGGTTTTAAGGAATTTTCCATGCAGCGAGATTGAGTGTTTTCAGCTGACTGTGAAGAGTTTTGTAGCTGTGCTGAGTCAGCAGAAGAGGCATTAGAGGTAGGGACCAGGGAGGAGTATGTGTTAGGCTCCTCAGGAGTGGGTACCAGTGTTGTCTTGGCCAGTCTGGAGCAATCAGTATCATCTTCGGTCTGTCTGCTCTTGCTTTCAAGAGTACCTTGGGCAGAAGAGGCAGAGGTGGAAAAGCGTAAACTGTTCATGCTGTCCAACTGAATGAAAGGGCATCCACTCTCCAGGCCTTTGGATGAAAGGTCCTTGAACAGAACTTTTCCAATTGATGATTCCTGTGGGAGGCGAAGAGATCTATGTCTGGCCTCCCCCATGCTTGGATTATCTTTGTAAACACTTGAGGATGCAACTTCCATTCGTGTGGATCTGTCATATTTCTGCTTAGATTGTCTGCCAGCGTGTTTTCCAAACATGGCAAGTACTGTGCCTGAAGTTCGATTTGCCATTCCAGAGCCAAGTTCCAAAGTGTCATGGCTAGTCTGCACAGGGGGTATGAATGTGTTCCTCCTTGTTTGTTTATGTACCACATTACTGTGGTGTTGTCTGTTCTTATCAATAATTGTCCTGGATGCAGGAGGTCCTTGAAAGCTGTAATTGCATTTATCACTGCTAGCATTTCTTTCTGATTGATGTGAAGGTGCTTTTCCTTTTGGGACCATTTGCCCTGAATGCACCTGTCTGTCATGTGCGCCCCCCAGGCGTAATCTGAGGCACCTGTTGTGATGACTTGATTTGCTTGAGGCTTGCAGAATGGGAGACCTGTGTTTGTTTGACATGCTTGGGCCCACCATAGAAATTCCTTTTGCAAACATGGAATTATTGGTATTATTGTTTCCAAACTGTGGCTGTGTTGAGACCATAGGTTTTTTAGGTACCATTGAAGTTTCCTCATATGCAACTTTGCACATGGTATTAAAAGAATGCAAGATGCCATGAAGCCCAGAGCCTGCAGGATTTTCCTTGCAGTAAGCCTGGTACAATTTGCTAGTATTTTGAAGTACTGAGTTAGTTGCCCCTGTTTTTCTGGTGTAAGATAGGCCATCTGGGTGTTTGTGTCCAAGTCGGCACCCAGGAAAGTTATTTTCTGAGATGGTGTTAGCCTGGATTTCTCTTTGTTGACTGTGTATCCCAGGGAATTCAGTAACCGTGTTACATAAGCCAGATGTTCCAGAAGTATGTGCTTGCTGTCCGCTTGGATCAGGCAGTCGTCCAAATAAGGGTAAATTTGTATCCCTTGAAGTCTGCAGTAGGCAATTACTGATGCCAGGCATTTCATGAATACTCTGGGCGCAGTAGATAAGCCAAAGGGCAATGCAGAGAATTGATAGTGAATTGAACCTGCAAGAAATCTGAGGTATCTTCTGCAGCTTTGTCTGATTGGGACATGCAGGTATGACTCCTTGAGGTCCAATGTTACCAGCCAAAACTCCTTGCCCAGCATGGGAAGAAGCTGCTGTAATGTGAGCATCTTGAATTTTGGTGCAGTAAGAATGTGTTTAGGATGGATAAGTCCAAAATGGGTCTCCAGTCGGTTCCTTTCCTTGGTACCAGAAATAGCCTGGAATAAAAACCTTGACCTTGTTCGTGAGTAGGTACCTCTTGAATAGCTTTCATGTCTATGAGCTTTGAAATTTGTAGTTGTGCCTCTGCCCTTTGATTGTGTGGCAGGTTTGGCATGCCTCTCATTTTTGGAAGAGTGTGAAAATGAAATCTGTAGCCTCTGTTTATAACGTCCAGGATCCATTTGTCTGTTGTGACAATATGCCAATTTCTTGTAAATAATGCCAGCTTTCCTCCCAAGAGTGCTGCCAGCTGAGACTTGCTTGGCATGGAAAGGAGGAAGTCATTGGGTTTGTTTCCTGTATTGTTGTGCACTGTCTTCGCCACCTCTTGGTGCTGGAATTTGCCATTGCCTGCCTCTATATGATCCTTGTGATTGTCCTGTGCCCCTTGTGCGCCTGTATCTACCTCTTTGGGGCTTGTTCGTGGCTGGAAAGGACCAGTTTTTAGAAGGCCAATTTCTGCTAAAACGTGGTGGTTGAACCTGTAGAAAAGCTTTGACAGTTTGCATAGATTTGGCTTTTTCTTCCATTTTCCGTAGTATCTCCTCAGCATTAGTACCAAATAGCACATCCTTTTGTAAAGGAGCATCTAGTAGTTTAGCTTTCACATGATCAGGCAAGATTTGTTCCCTAAGCCAGGCATGTCTACGAATGACTGATCCTGTAACAGCAGCTCTACTTGAGGCCTCTAGGGCATCATAGCCACATTGTAAGGTGTGTTTACCCACTTGTTCTGCACTATGCATCGTATCCTGCAACTCCTTCAAATCTGGTTGTTCAGGTTAAGACATTTTATTTCTTAATTGTGATAACAGAAACTGCTGATATTTAAGCATATGAAACTGACAATTTAAGGCCCTCATGGCTAGGGTGGCCGAGGTATATACCTTTTTCCCCACCTTTCTAAGGATCTTGACTCTCTTCGAAGGTAGTGGATTCTTAGCAGTAGAGGCCTTCATTCCCTTGGGGCCTTGAGAAATGGTTTCAGGGTCAGCATTATGGCTTTTGTAAAGAAATTGGTGGGAGTTAGGAACTCTGTAGTACCTATCAGGCTTGACTGGGGCAGGAGGCAGGGAATCCGGTTTAAAGCAAGCCTCCGAATAAACATCATCAAGTATGTCCAAGACAGGAGGTATCGCCAGAGGTCTGTATTGAGGTAACAAAAGAAATTCCCTAAGTCTTTTCTTGGAATCAGAAAAGTCTTGGCCTTCCCAATGGAAGTGTTCCCTCAAGGTGTGCAAGGTTTCCCCAAAAGAAAAATCCTCTGGAGGAGATACAGAAGGAATGGACTGCTCTGCATCAGAATCTTCAAAAGGGGAGTAAGAGTGTTCCTCTACATCAGAATGTTCTGAAAAAATGGAGTCCTGATCAGAAGAGGGAGAATCTTCCTCCACTCTGGGTCTCTTGTCTGGAGGGGGTTGGGAACCCCTGATAAGAGTAATTAAATCCTCAGCCATTTTAAGCATCTGCTTTTTAGGCATGGGGCCTGGAGATGGGCCCTGTGCAACAGGCCTCTTGGGATGCCTGGCTGATTTGGACTTAGTAAAGGCCTTAATGGAAAAGGAAGATGAGGGTCTAAAGACACCATGGGTGGAAGTGGACCTGTTCACATTAGGAGACTCAACGCTCACAGTGGCTTCGGTGGTTGTAGTCTGGGTATGGGCCGAGGTACCTGCGGTCTCGGTTACAGAAGACACCGCCAACGAAGTGTCGTCGGTAGTCAGGGACTGCATAGGCGTCTCGCTGAGAACCGGACCACGTATAGCCGGTTTTGGCATGGTGTCAGTGGAGACCGCGGACCTCGCGTGTCGGTCCTTGTCCTTGCGTTTTTTGGACAAAACGGTAGTCGGAGTCTCCGACATTTTATAATCAAAGGCTTTACCAAAAAGGTGTTGGGCGAACTCTGCCTGACGCTTAATAGTGCGTTTATTGAAAGTAGCGCAAAAGCGACAGCCCGAGATGTCGTGGTCTGGGCCTAAACAAGGTATGCAGAGGGAATGGAAATCCTTATGCGGTATTTGCTTCCCACAAGAAATACAATTGTTAACTTTTTCTGACATCGGTCTGAGGCAAGAAAAGTTTCCCCAACGGGGTACTTAGCTTTAAAGAAGACTTCGGTTTCCAATTTTTCGTAAATTCAGGAGCTGGCCGACCGGCACTTGCGAACTGCTTCTGCTTCGGGCACCGCGCGGCAAAAAAGACTGAAGAAAATGGCGTCGGCTGTGTCTTATATACCCCTGCCACACTGATGTCAGGAAAGAAAGCGACAACAACCGACGCTGGACCTAGACTTTGGAATTCGGCCGACCGAGGACCCGCCTGATGGCAGAAAACCCATCTGTGATTACTGCAGCTGTATGCACGATGAACATCATATGTTCCCAGTTACCTACTTCTTCCCCATCACACCCCCAGCATTTTATTTATTTATTACAGTTTGATTACCGGGGAGGTCCGCTGGGCTTGTGGGCCCGTTTTCAGTGGAGGCCCGGGGAGAAAAGCTCCAGAAGTTTAATTACAATAAAAAATTACAAAAAGAAATTACATAGAAAATTACATAAAAAAAATTCAGAGGCAATTGTATTTCAAATAACAGTTGTCAGTAAAAGAATAACAAGTAATTTCAATAGTTCAAGAGGAAATATTGGCTTATGGTTTGAAATCAGGATGTACTAATAGGAATCTAAGTAGAGAAATTTAAGGAGATTAGGTAGGAAAATGAGGTTAGCCAGGAGAGAAATGAGAGGATAACTTGAGAGGTATGGGCTTGAGAGTGCAATTGCATTTCCAGTTTTGATGGAGGTAAGAATGAAGATGGTTTTTGAAGATGTTAAGGTTGGTGTAGGACCTAAGTATGTAGGGCAGAGCATTCCATTTTTTGGCTAGGGAAAAGGATAGGAGCAGTTGACCTGCTGGGCGCTTAGGTTTTTGTATGGTGATTAGGTTTTGGTGAGAAGATCTAAGTGATCTAAGGGGGGTATAAGGCTGTAGAATGTTTGAAAGAGCAGGGCAGTTTGTGGGGTGGAAGAATAATTTGTGAGCTGTTGAGATTTGGAGAAAGTCGAGGTGATTGGGTAGTTCAAGCCAGTTTAGGGAGAGGAGGGAGGTGCAGTGATGAGAGGAGGATTTGGCATTTGTGGCAAATCTTGAAATTTTGTTGTAGCATAGTTCCAGTTTGGAGGTAAGTGTGGAAGATAAATTAGTGAGGAGGGGAGCACCATACAGAAGGGAGGGAAGAAGGAAGGTAGAGGCAAGGGTAAGTCTAGTGTGAGGAGAGAGGAAGTGGTTGTTTCTATATAGTAAGCCAAGTTTTATGTGTGTTTTTTTATGTTTAGCTGGATATGGTCATTAAATTTTAGTTGGTCATCAATTATAACGCCGAGAAGCTTGGTGGAGGAGACAATCTCAGTGGTGGAGGTGTTGTGGCTGGTGATTAAAAATGAGTCCTTATTTAGAGAGGATGATTTAGATGGGGTGAAAAGGAGGATCTTTGTTTTGTTTGTATTTAGGGCGAGATGATTTTGGAGCATCCAGTTTTCAGTGGTTGAGAAGGCAGTCTGTGTTATGGCTTTTAGTTCTGCTAGTTAGGGGCACAACAGATTAAAGTGGAATCATCTGCATACTGCACAGTTTTGGCGTTGCAAATGGCTTTGTGGAAGTCATTAATAAAGATGTTGAATAGTAATGGGCCGAGAATGGAGCCTTGGGGTACTCCAGTAGGTGTAGGAAGGAAGGAAGGAAGAGGTAGCTTGGCTCCATGTCACAGATTGGGACCTGTTTGAAAGGTAACTGGAGAACCAAGAAAGAGTTGTTTGGCAGAGGTTGAGATTAGATAGGTGGTTTAGAAGGTGTGAATGAGAGATGGTGTCAAAGGCTTTGGAAAAGTCAAGAAGAAGAGAGGAGACTATGTTACCAGAGTCACGTGCTGAGTTGACAGAGTGCAAAAAGGAAAGAAGGGCAGTGGTTGTACTATGTCCAGGGCGGAAGCCGTGTTGAGTAGGAGAGAGAAGTTGGTGTTTGGTAAGGAATGGCAAGAGCTGCAGGTGGATACATTTTTCAAGAATTTTGGATAAAGGAGAGAGGATGGCTATGGGACGGAAGTTGGAGACAGAGCAATTTATGCCACCCTTGTGGAGAGGCAGAATGAAGGCAGAGCGCCATAGTTTGGGTACGTAGCCTTCGAGTAAAGACCTATTAATTAGGATGCTGACGGGAATGGCAATAGCGTCAGAAGAAGTTTTAAGGAAGGAGGATGGAATGCTGTCAGGGGCATAGGAACAAGGCTTTAGTTTTTGGAGACGTTTCTTTATTAGGTTGTTAGATACAGATTTGAGTTCGAAAGAGGGGGCAAGGGATACGGGGACTGAAGTTTGAGCAAGGAGGGGGGGGAGTTATTGTTGGTGAAAGTCTTGGTTAGATCAGCGATAGAAGAGGTGAAAAATGAATTGAAAAGGGAGGCTATTTCAAGGTCAGATTTGCTGGGATCAGGAGAGGGGTTGTTTTTAGTACCTGGTCTACGGAGGGAATTAATAGAGTTCCAGAATTGTTTAGGATTTCTTGGATGGTTCTCTTGAAGTTTGATATAGTAAGTCTTTTTATCTTTAATGACTTGCTTTTTGACTAGGTTTCTTAACTATTTATATTTAAGGAAAATTTGTTGATCCTTATGTTTAAGGTGGGCTTTCCAGGTTTTATCTCTTTGAAGCATTATCTTTATAGTTTCGTTAGTGAGCCAGGGGGAGTTCTTTGTTTTGACTCTCTTAGTTCTAATAGGGGCTTGAGAGTTGAGGATAGTTAAGAATGTGGCACTGAAGTAGTCAATGGCTTTGTCTAATGGTAGTATTTTTAGGGGGTTCCAGTTTGTTAGCTTAAGAGAGTAAGAGAAGGAAGTAGGGTTAAAGTTAGATAGGTTGCGAGTATGAATGTAGTGGTGAGAGTGAGGGGATGAGGGAGTAGCTCAAATGGGGAAGGCAGGGAAATGGTCTCCTAGTGGGTCAGGAGAGACTCCTGATTTATAACTTTGTTTGGATGAGATACTAGGATCCAGTCAAGTATTGTGCCAGGGGGTTTGGTTTTGTTGGGTCGAGTAATGGAATTAGTAAGTTGAGTGTATTTGAATAGGTTGATGGCTATTGTGGGATTGGTGTTATTGATTTTTCCCCAGTCAATATTTACATCACCCAGAATGACGATTTCTAGGTTAATATTGGAGGAGGACCAGGAGAGGAGGTCTTCTAGAGTATTGGTATTGTTACCAGGGGGAATATAAAGGCAGATGATGCAGATGCTTTTATGATTATTAATTTTTAGTAAACCAATAACAATTTCAGAGTTGTTGAAAGAGGGTATGGGGTTAGGGTAGGGAGTAATGGACAGGAGGTTGGAATAAAGTAGAGCTATGCCACTGCCTCTTTTATTTGTTCGGTCAGACCGGAGACAATGAAATCCTGGAGGAAGGAATTCTGAGTCAGTAATATGAGGTTTTAGCCATGTTTCAGTGATAGCAGCAATATCAGGAGAGTTGTGATTAAGCCAGGCATGGAAGAGCGTTACTTTATTTTTTAAGCTTTGGGTGTTAATAGTGATGAATTTGAGGTTTTTGTTAGAGGGTTTGTTGTTGGTGTGTGGGAGATTAGTGGGACAGATATTAGGGCCTGGGTTTGGGTGAATGTTGCCTGATAAATAAAGGTAAGGGAGATGGGGGTAGTTTTTCTGGATTTGTATTTTGTTGGAGGAGGGTGGTAAGGATTTGGTTTAAGGTTGCAGTTATAATTTATGGTTGGGAAATGTTTTAATTTTGATAGAAGGATAGGGTGGGAGGGAAATAAGGATGCAGAGATATTATTGTAGTGGGAAGTAAGGTTCTGGGATTTGCTATTCATCTGAGGAAAAATTCTTATGGAGTATGCTTAGGGTATAAAAATATCTATGCAAAAACTTACAAGCAAAAATCCTAAATCTTCTACACTTTGTTGCTTATTTGGGAGCCATACATATAACCCCCCCATTGTTTCTTTGTGAATTGCTTATGTAATCTCTCTTCCCAATCTTTTCTAACCCCTTCTGACTGATTCCTGTATTTATCCTGCCATGTTTTATATGCTGTGCTGCACTAATTATCCCTTTTTTAACTGGCTTCTTTTCTTGATTCTACTAAAAACTCTACCAGGACTGATCTTTCACTTAGGATTCTCCTGTTTCTTTCTCTTTGCCTGTACTCTGATATCAGTCCTTGACAGGGAAAGCAATCTCTAGCCTGGAGTTCAAATGAATTCTTGGCCTCTTACCATTCTGTTACCTTTCCCTAAATTTTGCTCCAAATAACTTGGTTCCTCTGCCAGTTTTCTCCAGTAAATTCTAGCCCCCTCTTACCTATTCCCTGTACCCCTAATTACAGGTATCCCTATCGGCAAAATCTCCTTTGTTCATTCTCTTGTTGGCTTAGTTCTTAGAATATTTTGTGCTACTTTATGAGTATAATATTCTCTGTGGTTATTGTTATTCTCCTTAAGGATTTGCATCCAAAATCCCAGTCTATACTTATTTCTTGAGCTTTTCCGTACCCTGTTTCATCATAATCCCTTTCCACTGTGAATTATATCTTTCTGCTTCTGCTATGTATAGGAGCCTTAACTGTGTAGTTCTGAAATACCTCTTCAAATCAGGTAATCCCAAGCCACCTTGTTCTTTTTTAAGGATGAACATATCCCATTTCACTCTTGCCTCCCCCCCGATAAAATCCTTCAATACTTTATTAAAAGACAACAATGGGATTCTGTTATTTAATGCTCAACTTCTCTGTCCATTTCCTCCCTATTTATTTTCCCTGCTATGAATAAACAACCGTACAGTATTTAAAGTATTTTAAATAGACTGTTTCTCTCCACTAGAACAGTACCTTACTGTACCGTGGTGTTTCCACTTTCAAAAAACTTTTATCCCACCCAGAAAAGATTGCTGCAGTCTCCAATTCATTGATGTCATCAAGGCCAATGAATACAGGTAGTTTTCTGACCAATTCCTAAAAACTACCCATGCTGTGATGTCACAGCTCCCTGGTCCTTCCCCTACCCATATAGAAAGTAAAGGCTAGAACAAGGAAACAGTACATGAGTCAAGTCTTCTGCTGTGAGCTGTCAATCACAGGAGGTAACAGCTCAAATTACCCTTAGCACTTTGACAGCTGGGGAAGTTAGGTGTGAAGGGGGATGGGAGATGAGTCAAAGTAGTACAATTCAGGCATCAGAAAAGACTGCAGTTTAGCCATTACAAAAGAAGCAGCAGTAAAAAGCACTTTGAAAGTCTGTTTTGCGGTATTTGCTCTGTTTGTGTTTTAAGTAGTCATTAAATGGCAGGCATGAAATGTTATTTAAAACTAACTGACTGAAAGACAACAGAGTATGCATGTAAAATCAATGCAGTGACAGGAGCTTTAAGAAGAAAGAGGCCTGATGATGTATTTTTTTACTGACAAGCACTGCATTGTGGAATACCTACAGTCAGACTAAAGACTCAGAATTTATGTATAAAAAATTTTAAAAACCTTCAAATAGTCCCAGAGTGGTGTTAAAATGTAGGAAACACCAAACCATATTGAAATAAACATGTTTTTGAGTCTGTGGGTGCAGTTCTCCTTTAATTATCAAAACTAGGATGCTCCCCCAAATCTCGCAACTGGTTTACCTCCTACCTAAACAACAGGGAACAATCAGTAAGATGGCGTAATGTACAATCTGATTATCAAGCTAACAACATAGGAGTCCTACAAGGATCCATTTTAGGGCCACTACTCTTTAATACCGTCATCAGTGATCTTCACAAAGCCTCCCAACTAGGTATTCTCATCCGATACGCTGATGATTCTACAATAATATCTACCTCCAACAATTTCTCAGACCTCCTTACAGTTACACAGAATGCTTTCACATTGATCGAATCCTGGCTAAATAATGCATGTCTGTTAAACACCAAAAAAACTAAACTTTTACTATTCTCTACAAAACCACCAGATATAGACTTCAGAATCTTTTCTAAACATAGTACAGAAATTGAAATAGTGAAAACAGCTAAATTGTTAGGCATAACAATAGATGACAAACTCACTTTTGAACCACATATTCTCAATGCAATAAAGAAAACACACTTTAATTAGGCACATTTTATTATCACAAACTTTACTTGGATAACCACACCAAAACAAAACTTGCCAGTATCTTACTCATCCCTTCCTTTCTACACGATAGTGCCATCTTTACTAACCTTCACTCAACCCTTAGTAATAAACTAGAATCCTGCTTTTATAAAATAGCTAAATTTGCCTCAGGAAAGCCTAACCACTCACACCTTTGCCAAGCTATTACAGAACTGAATTGGCTTGAGTTTTCCTACCATAGCTATTATACCCAACTAACTTTAGCCCACAAACTAATTTTTAAACCCAACTCCTGCCCAGCACTTAGCTCCATCCTACAAACTTATACTCCTACAAGAACTCTAAGATCCTCATGCAAACAGCCGCTAACCTTAAGTAAACCCAACAAGAGAAATGGACAATGTCTGTACTCCCATAGCATTGATAAACTTTGGAATACCTTACCCTCCCAAATAACTCAAATTGACTGTATAAAAACCTTTAAATCAGCACTAAAATCGCATTACCTAAACAACACTTCCTACCCCTGCCAAACAAATAGGCCCCCTTAAAACTGTCCCTTAATTAACTCCTGTTGTGAAATGTTCTAATAGCAGGTTATATAACTTCAGCCTTGTGTTCAGTTAAGTACTATAAATGGTACTGTTGCATATCTGTGCTTTTCTACACATGTAACTTCTTTACCTGTACATTGTGATCCTTTAAGGTTAATAATGTAAACTCTGTACTGTACTGTATTGAATATCTCTGCTTTCATACATGTATCTTTGACTATTTTTATGTTAAAATGGGTCTATGTTATTTAATCGACTGTTCACATTTTCAAATACTGGAAGATTGAACGGGGAAGTTCAAAAAATAAAAATGTCGAAGCCGCGGAAATACGAGTTCTTTCCCAGGGAAAGAATTCGGTTGACTGTTTCTGCGGCTTCGACATTTTCTCCACTGTCGTGCAAAAGTTATGGATCGGGTTAAGGTAAGTGTGTGACTGTGACGGACATTGGGGTTAGGGTGTGGGTAAGGTAAGTGTGCGATAGTAACGGACTTTAGGGTTAGGGTGCAGGTAAGTTAAGTGTGCAGTAGTGACGGACTTTAGGGTTAGGGTGCGGGTAAGGTAATTGTGCGATAGTGACGGACTTTAGGGTTAGGGTGTGGGTAAGGTAAGTTTGCGATAGTGACAGTCTTTAGGGTTAGGGTGCGGGTAAGGTAAGTGTGCGATAGTGACGGACCTTAGGGTTTGGGTTTGGGTTAAGGTAAGTGCATAGATAGTTGTGTATGTAAGGTTTAGTGTAGGTTTATTAGAATTTTGGTGTGCTTGTGTTATGTGTGTGTTTTTCGGAACAGCTAATTTTTTCCCTGGGAAAAAAAATTTGCTGTTCTGAGGTTTTGATGTTGTCATATTTCGAACTTCCAAGTTTGAACATATGGTGTTCGAAATTTTGGAAGTTCGATTATATGACATAGACCCGTTAAAATTGTATACTTTGTAATGCTTTGTGGAGCTTTTCTCCCCGGGCCTCCAATGAAAATGGATTCCTGATCCAGTGGACTTTCCTGATCATTAAATAAATAAATAAATAATGTCTACAGTTTCTCCTCTGGTTGATAAAAATATACCTGATCTGTGTATAAAATTAAAGGTATTAAAAACATTTTCACTACTTTTATGTTGTTATCCATATCCATGAACATGAGCATCCAGTTTTTGGATTATCTTTTGTTTCTTCTCTTTCCACATATCCTTAGCTGCCTTAACAGAATCCTTTTTAATCCATACACCTAAATAAAGAAATTATGTACTTATCATAACGTTCAGTCTGTGCTGTCCATTTTCAGTCTTCCTCAACTAATGGGTACAGATCCGATCCTTGGATCCATTTCAGCCATTACACTAGCCCGTGGCCTCCAAAACAACCAAGCTCCATCCCTACCCATAATGCACCAACTCCTAACCTCTCTCAGATCTTGTTTGTTGCTTGACAGGAAGACTATACAGATATGCCATAACTGGAGTTCAACACAAAAGACATTGATGTCCTTGAAGTCTTTTGTTTCTTCAGAAGTCAGTCATTAAAAATGGTGGGAGTTGGTGGGTGGGGACTTGAGGAAAAATGAATATGGGCAACACAGATGGAACGTTATGATGAGTACATAATTTTGTTATCTGACGTTGTCAATTTTCATTCATTCCTGTCACATTTTTTTAAAATATATATTTTATTTATGTGCCAATATTTTGCACTCCCGAAACAGTTTTTTTCACTGTTTAGCGAGTGAAACACGAATCAGAAAAAAAGTGTGTTTTTGTTCTTGTCAGCTTGTGTGTTTATATGCTTGCTTGCATGCTGAAAAGAGGTAGTGTGTGCGTGTGCTTTTGTGAGACAGAGGGAGAGACTGCAGAGTGAGATAAAAAAAAAGAGAGTGAGAAATCAGTAGCACTAAGCACACTAGCACAGAAAGTACTTGTCTTTACTTGTGTGTTACGAATACGGAGGATAGTGGATACCGGCATTAGTGAAAGTAAAGTTAACAACTTTTGTCTTTTTCGCCTTGAGTTGCTTGCCTTTTGCCTTGCTCGCTGGCTTGTTTGCTTACGAGCAGCTTCAGTCATCAAGGGATTAAGAAGAACATAGTAAGGGCACTCAGCGTTGCTTTTACTTTGTGTTATGTTATCACCATTCTGCTAACTGCATACAGCAGGAGTATATAAAATGCCATGACTTTTTTAAATCCACCTGTAATAAAGTGACTTACTTCTACGTTTATCTGGAGCACATGTGACGATGTTTGTAAATGGAAGCATGAGAGAAACACTGGTGCAACCAAATGCAGTTCAATCTCATTTCATTGCATGGCTCTGGTTTTCTATCGCCTACTAGAGCTGCTGCTGGCTGAAAGAGCGCGCGGATGTAGTGCTCTTCAGGCGGCAGCTACACTTTCTCATGATGCTTTACCTAGAACGCTTGCAATATTTTTGTTTCTGTTTCTGAGCCAGCTTATGTTCAGGTATAAGGCTATATTTGTAGCTAGCAACCAACAAGGTGTCTATAATGGAGTGTATGCGATTACAATTGCAAGCAGTATATGCAATGTTGTGATACAGCAATCATTGTGTATGTGTGTAGTAGATTATAGGTGACCAGCTGAGCTATCCATTCCAGTCTGGGAGAGTTTGGTCAGAGCTGGAGATTGGAAAATAATGAAGTATGACAACACGGACAGTGTCTTCCTGAGAATAGAGTGATGGCATGCTTAGTCTGAATTACTATTCTGGGTAGTGTGTTTGACTATAATATGTGCAGGTGTAAGGTGAGCCCAGAGGTTACATTCATCACATCAGTGGTCAGAGAGGAAAAAAGAGAGAGTCAGAGTTCCTTTTCATGAAGTTAAACTGAGGTATGTGCTGGACTCAGCTCTGTACACAGTCAGAATCAGATCAATATAATTTTTTTTTTATTTACACTACAGTTCATTTTAATTTGCATACTCAGCAAAGATTTAATGTTGCTCATTTTCCCTATAGTGCAACAACTGATATTTGAAGCTATGACTCAGGGTTGCCATAAATAAACTTTCTAAATACACTGAGTGCTATTAATATAATATGATTCAAATTATTTATTAATATTATTAGTATTTTTTGCAACCATACAAAATTATTAGATGCAATTTATGTATGTGAAATATATATACTTGTAATTAATTAATAATATGTTTCCATGAATTAATTTCCATTTAGCTGTATAATTTGAATTTAGCCATAGCTAAGATCACACTTTAGCTAGTGATTCATGCTTTGAGACTGTGACATCACAGAGAAAGAACAAGTAATATTTTATGATTTTTCTATACTAAGTCCTTTCTCTGAGTTATAGTGAACTTGGAGTGAAAATAATTTAGAAAGTGGGTGAAGCCCCTCTGTAAAACAATTATTTTTGTTTGTGGATATGTGATGGCACAAAGGTATGCTTCATTTGACTACTAATGCTTAAATCGTTTTTATACTTAATATAATAGATTTGTACACTTATTGTCAAGAAAGTATGTTTCAAGGAGATGAGTATGAGGATGTGCAGTGAAAGCAGTAATGCCCTTACTGTTGGAAGACGTGAAAGCAGTAATGCCCTTACTGTTGGAAGACTGAATAGTTGAAGTGTAACATCAATTACATATCATCTACAAAGAAAGAGAGAGCTTCCCTGTACGAGCCAGTAGAGATGTCTTGTGCTATGCTGCCTGGTGTAGTTATAGTTAGTATCTCCAGCAAGAGGGAAAGAGCAGAAATGGTACACGGTACCCTTCTTAGGCCTTATGTCAGGTCTACTGCTGTCAGATTCTCTGTTGTATCTTAATATACATCCTGGAGCCTTGCATTCAGTATGAAATTATAGCAGTAAGGGACATGTAAAATGCAATTATTTGTAATGTGGTAAATAAAAATACTCAGTCTGAAAACCTCTTTTATATTATGTTTAAGTTTAACAAAAAAGGTATAACATTTTTGTATGCCACACCAGGCAACAATAAAATATTTTTAGTACTGCTCTGCATTTTGTAAAGTGAATCAGAATGATCAAACTGAACAAGATTACATGTAAACAATTAGTATTAGAATATTATAATCAACATTTTATTGTAATATAAAACTATAGAAAAGCAAAGCTCCGAATCTTTTCTATGTTTATTTATAATTCTAGGCAAATTGCTTGTTTTAAGATGTTACTGAAAGTAAAAAAATAGAAAGATACTCAAAGATATTTGCTGGAGTGCAGCATACAGATGACACTTTTTTAGGCTTTAAATTGGGAAGTGCATACTTTAGTTCCGTTTGACACAGTTTTGAGAAATGAATCAATATGATTGTTATTTCAGTTATTTAGAGCTATTTGACTGCAGCAATGTTTTAAGATTATATTTTTCTGAATTTGGAATTATATATACATTTTTGAAGGTGAAAAATGTTAGGAAATGAGCAGTCACATCTTTGATAGTAAAATAATGCCTTATTTATTTTATTTTATTTTACTTAATGTTTGTAGACTAGATTAAAGCTCTTATTTAAGACTGTTTTCAGCCAAAACCAATTCCATACATCAGGGCAAATATGCAAGCAATACAACATGTTGAATTGTATGCAGACATATACAAGTAAAATAAAGCTGAGCATAAACAACTTGGTTAATAACTTGTGTGCTAAATTAAGTCAATGATGTTTTCAACATAGCTATTTGTGTCTATGAAGAACTAAGATAAGTTTGCAATTTGTTTGTCTATTGCTGTTATAGTTTTATTGTCTAATATTTGTTGTAGTCTAATGCAAAATGAGCAAATAAAATTTGTATATATTGAATGCCAGCATTGTGATTTAATATCTATACTGTCTAGGCAGGTTTAAACGGTTACATTTCCTAACTCCATCTTTAAGCTTGTTCATCACCTAGCATTTTATTTTTCCATGAAACTGCATTTCAGTATAGCACACAGACACCCTTATACTGTGAGGCTTTTTGTTTTAACATTTTTTCTTTTGTTTCAGCTGACCATCAGCTCTCCTTTTCGTGAGGAAGGGGAGTATCTATGTAGTAGTATGGGTTTCATGCCTCTCTAACGTCTTCTGACCCCCCAAAGCAGCATGATGAGTATAAGTGCTTACCACAATGCATGCTTCCATGAATGCATAACCACTGGCTACAGCTTATGCTCTTTGGAGAGCATCCATGTATTGTCTGTTTCCACCAACACCCAGCCTACACTGTTCAACACTGATGCATTGGCCAATGCTATTTTCTTCTCCCCAGGATGGCTAAGATTGTGCTGGCTACTCACTTCTGCCCTACCTCTCTGGCTTCTTCAATCCCCGAGTCATTTATGGACATCAGGTCATCTCGATACCTGCCACTGTTTTATCCCTGTGTGCCACTGAGCTGGACATATTGAGAGGTTTAATTGCAATTTAAACAATGGTTATGGAAATGTATGTATTTTCCCTCCCTCAGGGTTGGTATGTTTGTATTTTTATTTTGGAAGGTTCAGTTGGTGTGGCTGAAAGGTTGTTTACATCCTCTAGGATGATAACAGTAATGTTAAACATAGTTTAAAACCAGTGCATAATGCATTTCAAGTTAGTGTTAGCAAATTCCTATGGTATGCATATATGTGAGAGATTGTCATTTCCTAGTTGTAGTTTGATGACTATTTCTTCCATTCTTTTCTTTTCTTGTAGAAGGTTGTTTAATCATTGATACAGAGAATGAAGTGAGAATGTCAGTTATTTCAAGAAAAAATTGCAACATCTGCAGACTTCTTGTTGTTTTGGCTGTTCCTGCAGGAGATGGATAACTGAGGGAGAAATAATTGCTTATACTAGCATAGAGAATGGGTGACCTAAACATCACCACACTCAGTAGCTTAACAAGAATGAAACAGAACTGCCATTTAATATACTTCTGAATTTTAGATACTGTGGGCCAAAGACCAATATGTGGTGCATCAATACAAAGTTCACATTTGTTCTTTCCAGTGATATTTTTCTGCTTACACTAGTGGAAAAAGAGCAATATAGTTTAAATTCTGTTTTGTGAAACTGTGTACAAATGATGTTCAAAGTAAATGTTATTTTGAAATGTTAACATTTGTGGTTGATAACACACAGCTGTGTTAAATATGAGAAGAAACCAGCTCTACTACAGTTTACATGCCATTTAAGACATCTGAGTCATTATGGCTACATCTTATCCAAATAGCTCTTCTAAGCACAATTACATTTTTCCATACATGTTTTGACATTTGCTTCTTGCGCTAAATAGTGTAGCATATTATTGCTTCTGTATATATGTGTGTTTCATGGCCAACATGTATAGCTAGGTAGATTTTTAGCATATTCTTGTATCTGCAAATATGTTTTGTTCATTGTTTAATAACTGTCAAAACTGTAATATGTTGTAAAAGAATAACAGAGTAAACATTATGACAGTATTTTATTTATCTGTTTTATTTTAGTCTGTTTACTGGGGTAGTACACTGATTTCAACAGAATATTTGCAGTCACAGCCCTGGTGAAGAAATTCACAAAATATAACCAGAAGTAATTTACAAACATGTAATCAATGACAAAAAGTATAGAGACTAGCAGGCAATTGAAACAATGAGCAAATATTATTTTAATTTAATCATGTATGCATTATATGAGTTTGCAGATATTCCATCTGGACCAGGAGATACTTCATATTTTATTTTATTAAGCAATGACAAGATTGCTTTAAATTTAATTAGGTTGCTAAGTAACTGCAGATGCTCTAAAGATACAGTTGGGAAATTAGCTGTCTTGTGAAGATGTCCACCTTAGTAGAATCTGCAACAATTCCAATTTCCTTTATAAATTATTACAGAAACGTGGAAATATATATACAGTTTCTATGGGGCCTAGCATTGATAGATCTTTCCTCTCTGTTATATGATAGCACTTGACTTAGCACAAATATTAAGTATGTTGCTTGACATTGTATTACTGTGGTTTGTAGGTGTGGGTATGTTAAGATTTAACAGTGAATTTTTTTCTAAATTGTAATCTTGATGCTGACGCAAGACAGTATGTGTCAGATTATTATCCTCAAAGTAAACTAATACAATGCTATATGATTGTGGTAATTCTGGGCCAGACTAGTAATGTTATGCATGCACAGTCATTATAAATCCAGGTGTACTGACACAGTGTTATGTACATGTGATCATTCTAAGCAGAAACGTGATGGGCAGTGATGCAGCAAAACTGGTACAATACAAAGGACCAAAAATAATTTTCTTGCAACTTTCACATCAGTTTCAGAACACTTTGAGGTTTACTTTTTAAATCTTACTTCTGCCACAGAGTGAACTTTATTTGGGGTTAATTGGAATATCTTTAATTGATGGCAGGTGTGTACCCAAGAAGACTGAATGCTGTAATTAAATCAAAAGGTGCTTCCAACAAAGTATTAGTTTAAGGGTGTGCACACTAATGCAACCAGTTTAATGGACTATGTTTTTTTTATATTTTTTCCCCTAACAGATTTGTTTGTTTTTCAATTGAATAGGTCACATTAAAGGTGGGAAATGTTTTGAAATGATTTATTGTGGTCTCATTTTTTTTATATATCACAAAAACCTAGCACTTTACCAGGGGTGTGTTCACTTTTTATATCCACGGTATATATATCAGCTGAAAACACATACTTTGTGTCCAGATTTTTTTGACAGTTTGTTTTTAATGTCTGGAGTAATGCCAGTTGGATAAATATAGAAAAAACATACCATTTTATCAGCGCATTTAAATGTAACTGAAAAGTACCACACTTAAAACATTTAAAGTTTTATGTCCAGAATTAGGGACAGAGCAAACACAGAATTAGGGGAAAAGCCCCAGATCAGGAAAATATTTTATTTACTTATATTTTCTTAAAATAATTTCTACCTAAGGAAAGATAAAGCCAAAGTTCTTAAAGGGACAATCCCAGAGTTGAAAATTCGGGTCCAAGCTACAGCACAGCAAAATAACGCCCACTCTAATGCGTCACTTAAATTTCCTCCCTCTGTGTCAATTTTCTAGCAAATATCCTGTATACTTTCAGTTCCGATGGTGCTTTGGCTCCTAATCCCAACTGTGCTTCATCTTTGTGTTCCTATCGTGCTGTTATTGCACTTACTGCTTGGCTGCATCTTTTCTCATTGCTGTATCTTTTTTTCAAAGCATCTCTCCACAAGTAATACATTTTCTGCTTCTCAATCTGTGCTGTTTCTCAAACTAATTATTCTGGTTAACTGTCACTTTTTTTTTTAAATATATATTTTATTTATGTGCCAATATGTATACTGTATACATGAAAAGGCAGTTTCACGGAATCAGAAATGTGGAAAAGAAACTCACATGACTGCTGCTTCACTGTACACTTTCGGTTGTAACCCAATGTCAAGCCCCGCGCATTTTTGTTGACGTCTGGGATATAAATAGCGTTATACTTATGACTAAATTGTATGTATCGATAAAGCTCTCCCAGTAGACCCTTAAAGCAACTGTTTTTAACATTTTATTTTAATTTCCTCCTCATATCCTTATTCAATTAATTTCTGGAAAGGGGTCCGTCTAGGAATCCAACAGGAGGTCTTGCCAAGTTCCCAGTGACAGAACACAAACTTGCCTCTCACATGTATATTGTTGAAGAATGCCTACATTTTCCTTCATATTTTCGGTGTGTTCCTCTTAAATATGTGTTTTTTTATCAAATCACCACCTTGACTGGAAGATGTGGTGTTAAAATAAACAACCGTGTGTGTTTATATCTGTGTGAGTGACTATGCATGCCTGAGAGTGACCGCAATTAGCGAGTGTAGAATAAATAAACCAGAAGTCTGAGAGTGTGCGTGTGCATGAGAGTGACAGCAACATCGATCGAGCTATTATTTTGCACTCCCGAAACGGGTCTTTCGCTGTTTAGCAAGTGAAACACGAATCGGAAAAAAAGTGTGTTTTTGTTCTTGTCAGTTTGTGTGTTTATATGCTTGCTTCCATGCTGAAAAGAGGTAGTGTGCGCGTTTGTGAGACAGAAGGAGAGACTGCAGAGTGAGGGCGCTAGAGCTCTGGGCATGGGCAGCAGTTACCAGGTTTGCATACCGCTCCACATCTTAACTCAAGCTATCTCAGTGAAGCCTAAAATGAAGTGGAAACGAAGGTTCATAGTAGGAGCATGCATACTGCTGTTATAAAATCAGAAAATTGCTTGAGTAATTGGACTTGTGTAGTGGCATCGATGGACCAAGGGCAGCAGCTGTAAAGTGGTTTGTGTACCTCACCACCTCAGCTCAAGAAATAATCGTAGGGTCATAGGAAGTTACAATGCAGCCAATTGTCCTAGGACTCTTAGATGCTTAGCCAAGTTCTTACCCTTATTTCCACCATCGGCATCTATTGCCCCTGTCCAAGAGGGACACAGGCGGAACCCCCGGGTGAATTTACAGTCACTCATCCAACCGTCCAGATTGTGTTTGAAGAGGCCCTGTTTGACATGACGTGGGAGTCTTTTCCAAAGGTGTGGTAACTTCTGGGAAACAAATCTGTCTCTCCAGCAGGTTTGATTAATGTTACATACCAGGTTAAGGTCTTTAGAGAGAGTAACCCGTATACCATTTGACTTATGGGTATGCAGCATTTCCAATAAAGCAGGGTCAGAGACATACCTCTCAATCTGGAAACATCAAAAATCTGGACAAGGCCCATGAAAAATGGGTACAAATCTGTACACTGATTAACATAAAATGTGCATACATAAGTACGTAACCCACCCACTCCAATGGGATTGTGGGATACCAACTTTCAAACGCAAACTGAAGAACAGGCAACCAAAATATGGCACCAGAGTCCCCCTGCAGCCATTCCAATGTCCCATTACCTAGCTATTTCGCCCCATTTACCAAAAACACTAATGTGCATACTGCTTGTTTACTTCTACAATGATTATTTGGATTTTATTTTTACATTTTATAGCATAATGCACAAATACGAATAGATATCTGCTAAACAAAGCAATACTGTCTCACAATGAAAATAGACTAAACATTAAAACTTCTCTGCCCTTGAAACTCACATTCATTGAAACAGCATTGAAACCCACACCACATCCAATCCAAAAAAAATTAATCTGGCCAGTGGTGGCGTGAGTTCACTTTTCGGTCTTTCAGTATTCTATGTTGTGTGCTGTCAACTAATCATTAGAATATGAATAAACAAATATTGAAGCAGTGACTAAGAAGTGGATTCCAGCCAGCTGCTGTAAAAGCCAAACAATGCAATCCGCTGCTCCTGCATGCCCTCCCAACCTCTTAGCTCAAGAATAAGAGACAAAAGGAACAGATTGTAATTATTTCTCTTATATACTTAGAACAACAAGCTTTGCATTATCAATGATTTTTAGAAGGTTACAAAGTCTGAAACTCAAATGCCTGCCATTATTTAATGACTGCAGTTATGGATCGATAGCCCAAGTAAGTACCTTCAATCTATAATGGTTCACTCAGGCAAGGGTAACATGGATCACATACATGCACGTGCATGTACATACACACACACACACATACACAGCATTATACATATATATGTATTTTATGTCTTTATCTTTATATATGGCACTCACAGACACAAGTATATTGTGAATGATATTTAGTAGCACACAACTCCAAAATACTATTCTTCTGCATAGAGAGTAAATAACAACATGTATACATATATATATATATATATATATATATATATATATATATATATATATATATATATATATATACACACACATTCACACACATAATTCAGGGAATGTAAAATAAGAACAAACTCATTTTATTAATGTAATTTATTTTAATTAAAATTCACTGAACTGTTATAGAAGAATATTCAGTTCCACTGAAAATAGAAATTATTCTGATAGGCTGCTACCGCAGAGAAATAATGCTAATACCATCAGTCTGTGTTATCTTGTTCACACAGCAAAGAAAGAATATATATATATATATATATATATATATATATATATATATATATACATATATATATATATATATATATATATATATATATATATATATAAACACATGTATATAAAGTCTTCTATAACAGTGTTGCAGAAAATGGCTGTCTTAATGCAGTGCTAAGATTACACTAACATTTACAGCAGATCAACATTTATTTCTTAATGCTCCATCTTAATATATTAATGTACAAACTCAGCTGTTTCAATTGACTATCATTTATTCTGCCTTTATCTATCACAGAAAGATAACGCTGTTCATAATCAACACTAAAATACTTTTGATATAACAATTCCCAGATACAATCAAAACCCGTGATTTTTGCTGAATAAAAACAGATATAAAAGTCATCTAAGAGACCCTGAATGTGAATAATATGTATTCACATTCTAGACAGCTGTTTTGTCACATATAATTTTATAATTTAGATAGAACTTGTGTCCTGGTTACTTTTACACACACACACACACACACACACACACATACACACAGAACTTGTGTCCTGGTTACTTTTACACACACACACACACACACACACACACACACACACACACACCTTGAAAACATTTCAGTCCGCATTCTGTTAACGTTTCTGTTCGCCATTCCTTTGTGGTTTCCCTTGCTACCTCTGCAGCAGCTAGCCAGAACATCAGTGCAATAAATAAATAAATACCTCTGCACCAGAACATCAGTGCAATAACTAAATACCTCTGCAGTCCATTAACATTTCCGTTCAGAGAACCACCACCATCATTCCATTCCCACTTGGCTGGAGTAGTCGGAAATGCACGCATGTAAGCCCTTGAGCTTAATTCCGACAGGCTGGTAGGCCGTTTCACCGACTGACATCATCATGCACATGAAGACATCAGCTCAAAATGCTGGGGAAAAAAATTAAAATAAAAAGCCGGGAAATTCATAAATTAAGGGATGCCACTTGGGAATCGTGGCACCCCATTATTTGGACCCAAAACTTGGTAAAAACCTAGTAATTCGGTATGGCTTGGAGGTATGGTCAGAGACTGATTTGTATAGAAGGCAAGGATCACCTTTGAGTAGTCTGTATGAAACAGAATAAAGTGACAGTGATTTCAGATGATCCCCATAGGACTTGAATTTTTCTTGTGAGGAACCTTTCTGGTTTCTCCAATTGCTGCAGGTGCTTGTAAGGTATATACCAAAAGGCGCATTGTAGTCAGTTATTGGCCTGATGAGGGAAGAGTACAAGAAGGTTATAACTTCTTTTTTTCTGGAGGCAATGCCCTTATTTATGAGATGAGCAATATAGAATGCCCTTCTTACTACTGTGGAGACTTGGTGGTCATAGATAAGGCTGCTGTCAACCTATGTGCCCAGGTCTCTCACTACTGAGTGCATACGTAAGGTGTTGCTGTTGATGTGGTAGTTAGCAGGAACATCGCTTTTAGCAAAAGGAATGATAATACATTTCCTTGTATTACGTTTAAGACCGTCACTTTGGCAGCAATTATTTGTTTGTATAAGACCCTATTGTAGGATGTCGACATCATTTGGAGATTCTATGACCTCTCCCAGTCTGCAGGGTCTTGGTGAGTGTCTCAAAGAAGTCCACCAGATTTAACAGGCATGATCTCCCTTTGACAAATCCAAAATGAGTAGGGTCAAGTGTTTGGAGATTATGTATATTATTGTTTATAGGGTACATAATGATTCGTTCCATGGCCTTGCAGATAATGCTAGTCAGGCTAATAGGTCTATAGTTCCCAGGGTCAGTGGAAGCACCAACTTTGCGCAATGGTGGCTGTTTTCCATTCAACTTATGCAAAGCCGGTGCTTAGACTATGACTGAAAAGAGTACCCAATGGTGTTAATAATTCATGTTGGCGCCCATGTAGAACACAGCCTGGGATGTTATCAGGTCCCATAGATGCTGTGTTTTTGGCCTTAGAGAGGGCATTATGACTTGCTCTTTAGAGATACAAGGTAGGGGACAGGTGTTAGGGATGTCAAGGGGTACGTGTGGTGGGGACAGGGAAGTGAAGTTTTTGCAGAACCTTTCAGCAAACAAGTTAGCTACATCCACAGGCTCAATATATGTGGTATCATTAACTACCAGTTCTGCATAAATCTGGGCCTTTCCTTTTAGGTTGCGGATGTAACTTCAGATTGCCTTGTGGCGGTCCTTTTTTGAGGAAGCTAATTTAGATTCACAGCTTGCTTTGGAGGACTTCACAAGAAATCGTATTTGCTTGTTTAAGCTGAGCAGGGAGTGTTTCCAGTTTAGGAGGTCTTGCTCCCTCTTAACAGCAATTTCTTCCTCTTATTGTAAAGCCTGTTAATTGCAGGTCTCCACCAGACAGGTTTGCTCTTTCTTGAGGAGCTTGTTTTGGTACTATCAGCTATGTCCGAGTCAATATATACAGATACAGATATACAGGACTTCATGTAAAGCATTGGTGTAGAGCTTGGCATAGTTGCCAGTTCCATCTGTGGGAGGAGGTGCAGTGAAGCTATTTATACCATGCTGTAAAAGGTTATAATCTGCTTTGAAGAAATTTTGTAGTTTAGTTGCTGCTAGGAGGGATCAGGTGTGATAGTTACTTTGAATGAGACTGATTTGTGGTTAGATCTCACCAGAGAGAAACTCACAGTGGGGGTTCTACAGTGGTTCACCATATTGGTAAGCACCAGATCCAGGATGTTGGCACCCCTTCTTGGGGTATCAATTAGCTGGTCCAGGCATTGGAGTTAGCAAAGTAGCGGAACCTTTGGGCAAGTGAGTTTGAGCACAAGTAATTTACTCAGCCAATGAATGGGTAGTTAAAGTCACCCAAAACCATGGTGTTTGAATGTATCTTCATAGGTTCATAAGTTCATACTAGGCTATCTGCCCTAGGGCATTTATAAGCCTAGCCAGAGTGTGTTTGGCTTTCGCCACCCATTTTAAATTAATTTTGCTATGTCCTTTTTCGAGGTTAGTATACTGTGCATCTGTCTAACAGTGACACAGAAGTGATACCTGGGGTAAACCTATGATCTCTAATCCACTCATCAAGATTCCTTTTGAAGAGAGTCAATGAGGGACTCTGTCTAACCTGGACTGGTGTCTAACCTGGACTGGGATTTTATTCCAGAGTGAAGGGAGCCTCTGGGTTATGAATCTGTCCCTCCAGCATGTCCTATTTATTTCAGTGCTGAGGTTCAAGTCTCTCAAGCGCGTAGCTCAATGGGATTTGGATTTTCTGAGGTGCAGCATGTCCATTAATTCCGGGTTGGACATGGCTTTATACGTCAGGCACAGATCGCCTCTGAGCAGGCGGTATGCCACTGAGTAGAGCTGGAGTTTCTTTAACCGGGCAGCATATGGCATCTGTTTGAGCCCTTTGATCCTCTTGGTGAGGTACTTTTGGGGTCTTTCCAGTTGCTGCAGGTGTCTTGTAAGGTACATCCCAAAAGGGGCATTGTGCTCAATTATGGGCCTGATGAGGGATGAGTAAAGAGGCACGATGACCTCCCCTGATCTAGATGTGAATCCCTTCATGATTAGGTGGGCTATACAAAATGTTTTTCTAACCACTTTGGCCACGTGGTTGTCAAATGAGAGATTGCTATCAACTTGGGTCCCCAGGTCCCTAATTACTTCTTCTGTACTTAATGGATTGCCACCTATGTGGTAATTTGTGGGCACTTTGTTTTTGCCAAAGGGGATGACTATACACTTGGCGTTTAGCTTGAGGCCATGGCTCTGGCACCAGTTGTCAGTTTCTATGAGGCCCTTTTGGAGGATGCTTGTGTCGCCTGGAGAGTCGATTATGGCGCCCAGTTTGCAGTCATCTGCGAACTTGGTCAGCCACAGTCCTTCCGTGTTGGCCTGTACCTCCGAGAAATATATACCTAACTAGAGAGGTCCCAGGACTGAGCCTTGTGGGACGCCAGCAATTCTAACCATGTGGGTTCTGTCCTTGAGCCAGTTTGCAACCCATCTAGTGACATAGGGGTTTATATTTAAGCTGGTGAGCTTATCTATAATGCCCGAGTGGGGTATTCTATCGAAGGCTTTTCCGAGGTCCAGGTAGGCTGTGCGGACCACCTTCCCCTCGTCAATGGTCTTGGTAACTGTTTCAAAGAAATCGACCAGGTTTAAGAGGCAGGATCTGCCCTTAAAGCCAAACTTGGTAGGATCCAGTGTCTGTAGGTCCCCAATATCTTTATTTATGAGGTCCATGATGATCCTTTCCATAGCTTTGCAGATCAAGCTAGTCAGGCTTATGGGGCAATAGTTTCCAGGATCTGTTGAGGCACCATCTATGTGGAGAGGGACCACTGTTGCTGTACGCCACTCTTTGGGTACATATCCTGTAGTAAGGCTGAGATTGAACAGTAGTTTTATGTTTGGGTTTAGCTCTTCTTGGAGTTCATGTAGGACGCAGCCAGGGACACCGTCTGGTCCCATTGATGCTGTGTTTTTTGCTTTGGAGAGGGCAGCTCTTACCTGAGCATCTGAGATGTCAGGGGGGCAGCAATCTGCTGGAATAGATATTTGCCCTTTTGGTGGGGAGGGGGGGGGGTTTGCGCTGAACCTGTCAGCTAGGATATTGGCAATGTCTGTGGGTTCGATGTATTTTTTGTCATTTTGGACTAATTCTGAGCAGATCTGGGAATTCCCACCCAGGTTCCTAGCATAACTAAAGAAAGCCTTGTGATTATCCTTAGTGTCCTGTGCAATTTTTCTTTCGAAGCTGGCCTTAGATGATTTTATGAGTGCCTGTAGTTTTTTGCTAATACTGATCAGAGATGCCTTCCCTTTTTGGGATTTTGCTCTATCATGTAGTAGCTTCCTCCTCCTATTGTCTAGTTTGTTTATGGCTGGGGTCCACCAGACAGGACATCTGCCTTTGGAGGATTGGGTCTTGGATTTATTTGGGATTGCATGATCCACACATTCCTGAAGGTGTTCATAGAATGCGTTTATAAAGGATTCTGCGGTCTAGGCATAATTTTCCACAGGCTCGGGGGCTTTGAAGGATTCCACCTCGGTTTTGAGGAGTGTGAAATTTGCTTTAGGGAAGTTTTTCACTGTGGTTTTCTGGGCAGGGGGTGGGGTCGGGTTGTGAATATCCAGTGAGATTAGTTTATGGTCTGATCTTACCAGTGACGGATACACTTCTAGTCTGGAGCATAGAGTCCCCATGTTGGTGATGATCAGGTCCAGTATGTTTTCCCCTCTTGTGGGAGTGGTAACAAGTTGTTCCATAGCATTTGAGTTTATAAATTCTAGGAACCTTTGGGCTAGGGTGTTGGAGCTAGAGTAATGCTCCCATTCTATGTTTGGGTAGTTGAAGTCACCCAATATAATGGTGTTTGGAAAGACTTTCATATTTTCCAGTGTTCTCAGGAAGGCTGAGTGGGGTTCCTAGGTTTGGGAGGGTGGTCTGTAGCAGGCTATAAACTGGAAGGCAGTTTTACCCACTGTTAGTTGCACATGGATAGTCTCTGATGCTTCATGCTGTGCCACCAACCTGGAGGTGTGGGTATCTTTGACAAATATTGATACTCCCCCTCCTTTTGTGGCTCGGTCCAAGTTTTGGGGCCGAAAAGCATGGTATTAGGTATAACCTGGTAGTGCTGGGGTGCTCTCGGGAACCTTGAACCAGGTTTCTGTTACTGCACAGATATCGATGTTCTCCATGCTAAGGAGAGTTTTGAGTGCGTGCATCTTGAGGTTTAGACTTCTGGTGTTGAGTATCATTACTCTTAGTGTCTTATCCCTTGTGATACCTATGGAGGTGGGTTTGTCTTTTGAACCTTGCCTAAAAAAGGCACTATGGAGGAAGCAAGAGCCTTTGCCAATATCCGAAAGCCCAGGGTTGACAGGTGCAAGCCATCCCTAGCGAAGCATCGTGGCTTGTCGAGCATGTCATCCCAGGCTGACAGGCATTGGATCCCCTTTGAATGACACCAATACTTTAGCCAGTTGTTGAAATTGATCATCTTGTCTTCATATTGTGGCATAATTCTTGGTGAGGGTAAGATGCTACTCAAGGTCAGGGTCATACCGGCCTAGGCTACATGCTCAGAGAGCTCCTCTATGTCTCTTTTCATGTAGTCCAGGGAGGTACGTCTCAGGTCATTCACACCAGCATGGACAATGACCGAGTCATATTTGTACTTGCCTTGGAGTGACCTGAGTGCTTGTGTTATGTGGCGGATCCTAGCGCCCGACAGGCAGCTCACCGTGACCTTCTCCTTGTTCAGCCTGGTGAGCGGGATGTCAGTGTGCCTGACGATAGAGTCACCTATTACAAGTGTATCAGGTGTGTTGTTTAGCCTTAAGGGCTGTGACTGTTCGGCACATTGGCTTTGTGAGCTGTGTGTTGCACGTGTTTTGTTTTGGGGTAGCGGTTGCTTGGGTGTCTGCTTTGGAGGTCTCTGCTGCTTAGGCAGATTTTTATTTAGAGCATCCGAGTATGTTTTTGTGTGTTTATGTGTTTGGTTTGCTGTCGTGGTAGGTCTATGTGAGACTGGAATTGTAGTGAGTGTGGTTTCCTTCTTCTCCTGACTGGTTACACCAGTACTAAGTTGAGAGAGCTTAGCCTCCAGTTTGGCTATATGGTTGCATCTCTCACGTGTTGGAATTTGTTGGGAGGAGGAGAGGGTTGTCTGTGTACATGAGGCAGTTGCAGAGGGTTGTCTGTGTACATGAGGCAGTTGTAACATTGCCTCAAGATTCCCAGATTCACCAGCTGGACCGGAGAGAAGATTGACAACTGACCTTTGGACATGCTAGAGTAGTATTGGGAATTCCTTTATAATTGAAAAGAAAGGCCAATGGGGAACAAGGTACTCAAGGGGAGTTTGTGAGGGTGTAGTGCTTTTAATTTTTTAGTGCTGACTTAAATAATTGCTTTAGTGAGCAAGTGCCAGGTAACTTAAATGCAATGTGTTACAGGTAACTTAAATGCAAAAACGACAAACAGTAACTTTCTTTCAAGTGAAACAAGGAAATAAGTAACAGTAAGCAATGCAGATATCACTAGGGATCCACAGAAGCGCTGAAAAGCCGCGTTTTAGGTGGAATTAGTGTTTCAGGGAAATAACAAGCAAACAAACAACAAGCATACAAACAAAGCCAGATTCAGCAGGCCTGGATCTAGTCTATGCTACAGGAAACAAGGTATACCAATTTCAGTAAGAAACCGTTCAAATATGCAGGCACTATAAGCCTTTAACCAGAAATTCCCAGCTCAGAAGGGCAGAGTCCAGCCTCTCCTCCCACAAGAGTGCAGACCACGAACCTTCTTAATGTAAAATAACTGGCCTGAAGCCCAAGTGCTTAAACCAGAACTAATACACTTTTAGAATAACAGACACTGAGCCCTCAGTCAGCAGTTCCCAACTTAGAAGGATGTAAGCTACCTGTCCTGCCACCACAGTGCAGGCCACAAACCTTCCTAATGTAAAACAACTGGTCTGAAGCCCAAGTGCTTAATCCAAAAGACTTAGAATGATAGCTACACTTTAATCAAGTTACTACCAAGCAGTAATAAATACAATTGAATACTTTAAAGAATGCCTGGATTAGTGCTCAAGTTATACAAACAAAGCTAGATTCAGCAGGCCTGGATCTAGTCTATGCTACAGCAAACAAGGTGTACCAATTTCAGTAAGAAGCAGTTCAAATATGCAGGCACTATAAGCCTTTAACCAGAAATTCCCAGCTCAGAAGGGCAGAGTCCAGCCTCTCCTCCCACAAGAGTGCAGACCACGAACCCTCTTAATGTAAAATAACTGGCCTGAAGCCCAAGTGCTTAAACCAGAATTAATACACTTTTAGAATAACAGACACTGAGCCCTCAATCAGCAGTTCCCAACTTAGAAGGATGTAAGCTACCTGTTCTGCCACTACGGTGCAGACCACAAACCTTCTTAATGTAAAACAACTGGTTTGAAGCCCAAGTGCTTAAACTAAAAGGCTTAGAATGAGTTACACCAAGCAGTAATAAATACAAGTGAGTACTATTAAGATGACGCAAAAGCAAAATAAAGTAGGAAGAAACACAAATGCAGTAAAAGCAGATAAAAATTTTTTTTTTTTTTGAGTGAGCAAATGAGATGGGCCCAGGAGTTACAGGACAGAAACAAGTGCAAATGCAGGCCTTCAAATCAGAAAGTTGAGAGAGATGGAAGACCGCCCAAATGGCCAATAACTACAAATTCTGGGCCAGAACCACTCCTTATGTGGTGGACAGGTTACCTAATGCTTACCACTCCCACTGATAAGCTAGAAGGCTTCCCTCCAACACAGAAAGGCTTGGGGGGCTCAGAAGCTTACAAACAGTCCTGGATACAGCAGATCTGTATCTGGAACACTAATTACAGGAAAGGTAGGAAACAGGCTTACAATTTTTTTTTTCAGAAAAGTAGCAAAAACAGTAGTAAAACCAATTCACATGCAGTGCAAGCTGGCACACTTGAGTATGTAGCAATATTAGTCCACACACAGTTTGAAAAAATGTAATTAAATTAAAAAGGACTAAAAGCAAGTGCAGAAAGGGTTTATTAGGTAGAATGCGGTAAAGAGATGGGACTGGGGGAGTGTCCTAAATCAAGTCTACAGTGGGGCAGGCACTGCAAAAGCCACCAAATTTAAACTACAAAAAAGAACAGGGAGGGGTGGTTGGGAAGATGGTTTCAACAGAGATGTGAGGAATCACAGTACAAATTATAAAACCAGAAAAATATATACTGATCTCTGTATATTTGCAGAACAGTAAGACAACAGATATCTAAGCAACAATTTAGCTCTATAATACAGAATAATACAGAAAAATATACTCAGCTCTATATATTTGCAGATAGTCTTGTAAGGCTCTCTCTCAGTGCACAGGTTCCAATTTAAATGCAGACTGTTTTTAACAGGTCAAATTAAGGGAACCTGGAGTTAAGCAACACACAAGCTATAAAAACCGGTTATATCAGCTGAAGACAAGGCAGAAAATGAGGGGGGGGGCAGTTTAAACAGAGATGTGAGGTATCACAGTGCAAGTTATAAAACCAGACAAATATATACTGATCTCTGTATATTTGCAGAACAGTAAGATAACAGATATCTAAGCAACAATTTAGCTCTATAATACAGAAAAATATACTCAGCTCTATATATGTGCAGATAGTCTTGTAAGGCTCTCTCTCAGTGCACAGGTTCCAATTTAAATGCAGACTGATGAAGTAGATCCAAATAGGCAGAGTGGGTGTCCTGACTCATGGAGGGGGTCCTGTAGCTGGCAATGACTTGAACAGGTGTCCTACCAACAGTTAATTGCACCTTAAGTGTCTCCAGGAAGTTATACTGTTTAACCCATCTGGAGGTGTATTTATCTTTAATGAATATTAATACACCACCTGCTTTAATTTTCATATCTTCAGTTTGAGGTCTGAACATGTGGAAGGAGGTGTAACCCAGTATGGCTGGGGTGCTCTCCACAGCCTTGAACCAGCTCTCCATGACTGCACAAATGTTTGCATCTTCCAAGGTAAGAACAGCTTCCAGTTAGTGCAGTTTCATGTCGAGACTCCTAGTATTTAGCAGCATTTAGAGGTTGTTTTTAGATGGAGTTTTTACATTCGGAATTTTGTCCTTGAAACACTGTCTAAAACAGGCAGTATGGGGGAGGCAAGAGCCTCAGCCAATAGCCGAAATCCCAGCAGTGACAGATAAGGACCATCTCTGGCAAAGCATCGAGGTCTGTCAATCATGTCACCCCAGGCTGACAGATAGTGGATCCTCTTAGAATGACAACAGAAGCTGAACCAATTATTGAAGTCAGTCATTTTCCATTTGTATTGAGGCATCGTCCTAGGTGAAGGCAAAATGCTGCTTAAGGCTAGGAACATACCAGTCTGAGGCACATAATCCGAGAGTTCAGTCATGTCTGTCTTCATATAGTCCAGAGAGGTACGTCTCATATCGTTCACACCAACATGGTGGACTATGATGGAGTCACAACAGTACCTGTTGTTGAGAGATCTGAGTGCATGTGTGATGTGGCATATCCTGGCACCTGACAGACAGCTGACCATGATCTTTTCCTTATCCAGCCTGGTGACAGGGACATCTCACAATGGAATCACCTGTTTGATTTTGAGTTTTGCCTTAAAGGTTTGACCAGTGAGACACTGGTGAATGAGCTATTATGTGTAATGAGTTTTGCACAGGAAGTATTGTGTAGTGTGCTTGTGTTTGTGTTTAAGAGGTCTCTTGTGTTTAGGTATGTTTCTGGTGAGGACCTCCACATATGTAGGTATGTGTGATGTGGGTTTAGGTGGAATAAGAGGTGAGGTGTGCATGCTAACAACATGCTCATTGTCATATGTACTGACTGGTGTGTGAGAGAACAGGTATTCAAGGTTCTTAATATAGTTGAATGTGTCACACGTTGTGTTTGTGTGGACTAGGAGTAAAGGGTTGTCAGTGAACTTGAGGCAGTTGTTACACTGCCTCAGGATGCTGATGTTAACCAGGCTGGATGGCGAAACTGTGGGAAATTGTCCATCTACAGTGATAGGTAGAGTTATATAATCAGAAAAAGAGGTCACACGTAGGAGTGGCTAGTGGGTGAGAGGTGTGTTGGTACCCCTGAGGCTAGGCTTAGTGTTCCACCTGCCAGTAGAGCAGGGCCACGAGAAACCTCTGGAGAACCACAAGTAAAGTGCTAAGGAAAAATTTAACAAACAAAATGTTTGCGTCTATAACCACCAACGGTAAACACCACTACATAGCAGTACATGATGGTGCGCTACACGCAAACAAGTGCAAATGCAGGGATAAATCATACAAGAAAAATACCCTTTTTAGCTCAAATTAGTCAATAAGACTGCTCTCTCTCTGAGCTCTGCTCCAATCACCCTCGATTAGATGGGACCCAGATGGCACTCTCCTCACATAATGGCACAGAAGACCTTCACCAACAAAGGTGGCTTGAAGTTGATGCTCAGAAGTTTCAAAACAAACCCAGAAATAGCAAACTTGGAACTGGGCAGTGCTACAGCTGAATTAGTACAGTGTACAGTAAAATGTGACAAAAATAGTTCAGACAATTCAGACAGTGGAATGCAAATACAAATCAAGAGTGCAATATTAGACCAAAAACAGGCACTTATAGTTGGAAGTAACAGGCGCCTCAGACAAAGCCTAAATTAAATGGGAAACAAATGCTCAAAAATAGGAACAAATTTTAAATACTGCTGTTAAAATTACAAAGTTGCTTAAATAATAGGCTCTGGGTTAGCATGAATTTCTTGAAGGAAATAAAGTTAAATGTATGTCATTGTTTAATAACCTCATTCCCCAATGACTGGCAAAGTACAGTTTTGTACCTACCATAAATGTAGATGTCCGATAGGAATGCATCTGCAGTCCGTACAAATGGGTTGTCCTGTCGTCAGGCAGCCCTTCGGTCGGCCGGATTCCAAAGTCTGGGTCTGGCCTCGGCTGGTGTCGCACTTCACCCGACGTCATAGCTGCAGTTCTTCGGGTATAAAGGCATCAGCCGACGCCATTTTCCTCAGTGTTTCTTGCCCCAGATGCCAGGTGCCCTCTTGGAAGGCTAAATTTGGATAAATGCCAATGATTCCAAATAGTAGAGAGCAAACACAAAAAATAAGCATGTATGTACATATATACAAACAAATACACCATAATAGATTCCCCCAGCTAGTTATAAGATGGGCAAATACCCTAGGAGCACCACAGAGGGGAAAGCGGGTGGGTAATCCTGACTGCAGATGCATTCCTATCGGACATCTACATTTATGGTAGGTACAAAACTGTACTATGTCCTTCAAGGATGCATCTGCAGTCCTTACAAATGGGTAGAATACCATAGCCAAACTGGGGGAGGTGGAAAAATAAAGTTATGGTGTAGTTAGGATCCCTTGCAAAACAGCAGTGGCAAAACCTGCTCGGGATCTAGAGTATAAAGGTAAATTATAATGCTTGGCAAATGTATGCACGGAGCTCCAAGTAGCAGCCTCTAAAATGTCCTTGGTAGCCACTCCTCGTAAGAAGGCTGTGGTAGTGGCTGTAGCCCTTGTAGAGTGAGGCCTGATGTTCTCTGGAGTTTTCTTTCCATGGTAGGAGTAACAAAATCTAATGCAATTTCCTATCCACTTGGAGATTGTCTGTTTTGAAATTGCATTTCCTTCCCTTCCTGTTGCATATGCTACCAGTAGCTGGTCAGTTTTTCTATTGCCCTTGGTCCTGTCCAGGTAGTAGCGTAATTGTCTATGTACATCCAAGGTATGCAGCAGTCTTTCTGCCCTGTTCTGTGGGTTGGGGAAGAATGTAGATAGGTGGATAGCCTGATTTAAAGAAATTCTGGAGACCCCCTTAGGCATAAAGGAAGGATTTGTTCTCATGGACACTCTATCTTGATGGAAGATCAGGAAGGGTTGTACTGCCATTAATGCCTGAAGTTCAGATACCCTTCTTGCTGAAGTGATTGCCAGCAGGAAAGCAGTCTTCCATGATAAGTATTGCAATTCTGCTGTTGCTGCTGGTTCGAAAGGAGGAAGTGTCAATTTTTCTAGCACAAAGTTCAAGTCCCATGCTGGTAATGGTGGCTTCCTAGGAGGCTTTACATTTTTAATTCCTCTCAGAAACTGTCTGAGCAGAGGATGTGAGAAGACAGGAGGATTCAAGTCGTATTCTGCTGAAATAGCTGATGCATGAATCTTGATGGAGGAATAGGACAGGCCTGTGTGGAAGAGCTCTGCCAAGTATTCCAGGATGTTGGCTATGTTTACCAGTGACACATCTTCTCCTTTTGCAGTACTCCAAATGAGATATCTTTTCCATTTTGCTGAATAATTTTTTCTTGTTGAGGGGCTGTGAGCCACAAGGATAATGTCTTTAACCCTTTGGGATAAATTTGGGTTAATTGGTCTTATGCAATGTTCCAGGCAGTCAGCTGCAGAGTTTTCAGGTTTGGATGCAGATTGTTGTAGTTGTTCTGTGTTAACAGCAAGGGAACCAGGGGTAGTGGCCATATTTGTTCCCGAGGCATGCTCCTCAGTAATGGGTACCAATGTTGCCTTGGCCAGTCTGGAGCTATCAGAATGATCCTTGGACGGTTCTCTTTGATCTTCAATAGCACCTTGTGCATCAAAGGAAGTGGTGGGAATGCATATGCTGTCAGGTTTTTCCAACTGAAGGATAGGGAGTCCACCTTCCAAGCAAGTGGGTGGTACGTCCTTGTGCAGAATTTCTTTAGTTGGTGATTGCGTGGGGATGCAAATAAGTCTATTTCTGGGAGCCCCCATTTTCTTGTAATGGTTTTGAAGATGTCCGGATGCAGCATCCATTCGTGAGCATCCGTGGTAGTCCTGCTTAAAATGTCTGCTAGAATGTTTTCTTTTCCTGGTACAAAAATTGCTTTTAACTGAATGTTGTAGCTCAGGGCCACATTCCAGAGGTCCAGTGCCATCCGGCAAAGAGGATACGAATGTGTGCCTCCCTGTTTGTTGATGTACCACATAACTGTGGTGTTGTCTGTCCTTATCATCAATAGACCTTGTTGGATGAATGGTCTGAATGTCTGAATTGCCAGTTTTACTGCCAGCATTTCCTTTAGATTTATGTGTTGGTGCAGCTGGTCTTGAGTCCATAAGCCTTGTATGCACTTGTCCAGCATGTGTGCCCCCCAACCGAGGTCTGAGGCGTCTGTCGTGATGGTTTGGCTTGGTTGAGTACTGTGGAAGGGCAATCCTGTGTTTGATTGACAAGCCTGAGCCCACCATAGGAATTCTTGCTTCAGGCATGGAATAATTGGAATCTGGGTTTCTAAGCTGTGCTTGTGTTGAGACCATAAATTCCTTAGGTACCACTGTAGTTTTCTCATATGCAGTCTGGCATGAGGAACCAATATTATGCAGGATGCCATGAAGCCCAAGGCTTGCAGTACTTTTCTTGCTGTCAGATGGTTCTGCTTTGTTAAAGCCAAGAAGTAGAGAGGTAGCTGCTCCTGTTTTTCTACTGTTAGGAATGCCATTTGCTTTGATGTGTCCAACTCTGCACCCAAAAGGTTATTCTCTGGGATGGTATCAGTCTTGACTTTTTATATTGACTGTGTATCCCAGGGCTTGTAGCAGGTAAATGACCCTTTGTAAGTCTTCTGCTAGCTTGTTTTTGTTGTCCGCTTGTATCAGGCAGTCGTCCAGGTAGGGGTAGATTTGGATTCCTGAAGCCTGCAATGAGCAATTACTGATGCCAGGCATTTCGTGAACACTCTGGGCGCAGTAGATAAGCCAAAGGGCAATGCTGAGAATTGATAATGCTCTGATCCTGCAAGAAATCTGAGGTATCTTCTGCAGTTTGGTCGTATGGGGACGTGCAGGTATGCCTCCTTGAGATCTAGAGTCACCAGCCAAGACTCCTTGCCCAGCATGGGAAGAAGCTGCTGTAGGGTCAGCATTTTGAATTTTGGAACAATGAGGAATGTGTTTAAAGCGGACAGGTCGAGAATAGGTCTCCATTTGCTTTCTTTTCTTGGTACCAGGAAGAGTCTGGAGTAAAATCCCGTTCCTTGCTCCATAGATGGTACCTTTTCTACAGCTCTCATCCTTAATAATTGGGATATTTGTTTTAGAGCTTCTGTCTTTTGATCTGGAGGTAGGTTTGGCATTCCTCTCTTCCCTGATAGAGTATGGAAGTGAAACCTGTAGCCTTGGTCTATTGTCTGTAAAATCCACTTGTCTCTTGTGATGTAATGCCAGTTTGTTGAAAATAAGGCTAGCTTCCCGCCTAAGGGTGCTTGTAGTTGTTCCCTGGTAGGCGGTGCCAGAGCCAAGTCACTGTGATTGACCTGTAGTTGTGGTGGTGGCTGTGTCTGTGGCTGTGCCTCGCTGGTTGTTGCCCTGCCACTGGCGTCCTCTGTAGGCACCCCTGGATTGGCTTCTGCCTTTTGAACGCCTATTCCTGCCTCTCTGAGTTCTGGAGGAGTCTGGAAAGGACCAATTCTTGGAGGGCCAATTCCTGCTAAACCTCGGAAGTTGGACCTGTAAGAAATCTTTCACTGTTTGGACAGATTTTGCCTTCTCTTCCATCTTCTTCAGCACTTGTTGTGCAGGAGAGCCAAACAAATTGACCTTATCCATAGGAGCATCTAATAGTTTTGATTTGACATGGTCTGGTAAGGCCTGTTCTTTTAACCATGCATGCCTTCTGATGACTGTGCCAGTCATGGCTGATCTAAAGGAAGCCTCCAGTGCATCATAGCCGCATTTTAAGGAATGGTTACTGACTTGTTGAATGTTATGTACCATTTCCTGCACATATTTTTTGTCTACTGTTTCATCCGAGGACACTTTTTTGGTTAACTGGTCTAGCAAAAATTCTTGATACTGCATCATGTGAAATTGACAGTTCAAGGCCCTAGCTGAAAGAGTAGCAGAAGTGTAAACTTTTTTACCCCATCTCTCTAAGGATCTGGATTCCCTTTCAGAGGGGAGGGTTTTTTTGGCAAAAGTAGCTGCTACAGCCTTAGGTCCTTGGGAGATAGTCTCTGGATCTGCAAAGGGAGCCTTATACAAGTGGTAATGTGTGTCCGGGACCCTGTAGTATCTATCGGGCTTAACAGGGGCCGGAGGCAGAGAATCAGGAGCAGTACAAGCATCATTAAATGCATCATCTACAACAGAAAGAACTGGAGGTATGGCTAAAGGCCTATGTTGTGGTAAATGCAGAAAAGTTCTAAGCCTTTTTCTGGAATCTGAAAAATCCTGGCCCTGCCACTGAAATTGTTCCCTCATAGCATGCAAGGTTTCCCCAAAAGAAAATTCCTCAGGCGGAGAGGCAGAAGGGATGGACTCTTCAGCATCAGAGTCTTCATAAGGGGAGTAATGGAGCCTCTGGAGGGTCTGTATCATTTGAATCATCAGAGGAATCATCTGTAGACACTGGCTCAGGGGGCTCTGTAGGCCTCTTCTCTGGAGGCGGGTGAGAGGCCCTGTCTGGTTGAGGTTGGGATCCTCGGATTAAAGAAATGAGATCCTCTGCTAAACTAAGCATTTGTGAACTAGAGCTAGGCCTGTGAGAGGGGGGCTTAGCAGGCACAGATTTAGTAGCTTTAGCTGCTTTAGCCCTGGCAAAGGCCTTAATGGACATGGCTGCAGGTGGCCTAGCAGCTCCACGTGCAGGGGTTGAAATATCCAAGGGAATAGTGTCTGATAATTCCTGAGAAACTGCAACAGCAGGTGGGATCAGAAGCCGATTCCACGAGGTTGGAAGAGGCCTCGGTAGAAGGAAAGTTTTCGGCTGAAGGAAGAACCGCTTGCTCGGTTTCAGCCAAAACCGAGACACTCGCGGTTGGCTTAACCGCGGTTTCGGCCGAAACCGCGGACCGCGAGTGTCGGTCCTTTTCCTTGCGTTTTTAGATATTTGTGAAGTCGGAGGATCCGACGGCATAATATAAGCAAAATCGGAGCCAAAAAACTCCTCAGCAAATTCCGACCGACGTCTAAGCGTCCGCCGGTTAAAAGAAGCACAGGCTAGACAAGCTGCGATGTCGTGATCTGGGCCTAGACAAGGTAAGCAGTAAGAGTGGAAATCTTTATGAGGTATTTGTTTCCCACAAGTTAAACAGTTATTCACTTTTTCTGACATCGGCTGAGGCAAGAAAGAGTCCCCAACGGGGTACTTAGCTTTTTAGAAGTCTTCGTAGTAGTTTTCGGTAGTAGTAATCTCTGGTTCTGACCGACACTTGCGAACAGCTTCTGCTTCGGGCGGCAAGAAAGACTGAGGAAAATGGCGTCAGCTGATGCCTTTATACCCGAAGAACTGCAGCTATGACGTCGGGTGAAGTGCGACACCAGCCGAGGCCAGACCCAGACTTTGGAATCCGGCCGACCGAAGGGCTGCCTGACGGCAGGACAACCCATTTGTAAGGACTGCAGATGCATCCTTGAAGGACATCAAGCATGTTGGCATGATTTTTTTTCTGAAGGAAATAAAGTCTGAAAGTCAAATGGATGTCATTATTTAGTGACTTCAATCCCCAGTATCTGGCAACGAACATTTTAGGATTAAGAGACCAGGAAAAATAAAGTCAGTATCTGAATTTTTAAAATGTTAGAATGTTATTGTTTGCTGAACAATGACATGCATTTCAGTTTTAAATGTCATAGTCAGAAAATACATACCTACAGAAATCCTGTATTGAAGTAACTTTATGAAAGCAACAATGCCCAACAGGGTGTGCATTCCCCTGTAAGGGTGTTATTTACACAGTAGTACACAACATGGAGGGCATTATTGTGCCTAGAGAATGAGCTGTATATAAAATTGTTGTGTTTTACTTATTAGTTTTTTATTAATATATATTTTAGATGTAAAATAGTTCTTCTGCCTAACATTTCAAACTATATGTAAATGGTGTTGGAGGAAGTGTTTTATATCCAAACTATAACATTTTCAAAAATATCCAGATATTTATTTCATTTTCTGGTCCCTTACTCCTAAAATGTGTGGTTTGTTGCCAGTCATTGAGGATTGAAGTTACTAAATAAAGGCATACATTTGAGTTTCAGACTTTATTTCTTTCAGAAAGTGCATGCTAAAACAAATCCTGTTATTCAAGCAACTTTGTAATTTTATGAGTAATATTTAAAATCTATTCCTACTTTTGAGCATTTGTGCACCCTTTATTTTAGTCTTTATCCAGATTTCTTGAGCTAAGAGGTCAAGCGATATGAAGACGTCTTTGTTGCTGCCAGTGCTTGATCGCTCACATTCTTCACGTACACACACACAGTCTTCTGCACTCATGCAGTCAAGCACGCATACACTAACACACACAGACAGAATCATAAACAGACATGCACAAGCATACACATTTCTTTCTTTTATGTTTTTTTTTTCTTTTATACTCACTAAACAGCAAAAGCAGTGCTTAGTGAGTATAAAATAAAGACTTAACTGATCTCGCTCTCACTCTCATGCATACACACACACACTTTCCTTTTTTTTTTTTTAGCTTAGCAAGCGTAAAATAATGACAGTCATTAGCATTCTGCCACGGTGGTACGCCGGTAGCGTTGTTACCTCACAGCAAGAGGTTCTCCCATTCGATTCTCGGCTGGGCTTGGGAGTGCCTTCTGTGTGGAGTCTGCATGTCCTCCCCCCGTTTGGGTAGCATTTGAAAGACATGTGTGCGTAAGTGGGTGTGCCTTCATTGAAGGCTGAGCGTCGAGCTGGCACCTCGGCATTTCGTAAAAATCTACTGCCACTCATTAGCGGACAAGAATTCCGCTGTGGTGACCCCTTACCGGTAAAAGCTGAAAGACAAACAACAACATCATTGAAATGTTCTTTGTAGTTATTCTCCTTGAAAGCGTAAGCCGAGGCGCTAGAGAGAGATTAATAAATAGTGTTGGATCTTTCACCTGGTCGTATCATTTGGATTCTTCTTTTTTATTTTTGGTTGTGTATATATAACAACATCATTAGCTTTCTTTCACTCCGAGCTCCCTGCAGTGAGCCAGAGGACTCGTTTTTCAGCAGACATTACCTGTAGATTAATACCCTGTTGGTGAATGTTTGTTCAGCAGTCTGGATGCTGATGTACAATTTGCCCATTCTCTAAAAGTTTATAAGAGCTGTTGTGGAAATTACAGTTGTGTAAGATAAACTTATCATAACAGTAGATGTTCGAATATTCACTGCTGCAGTACCCTTAGCTATATAGATTATATCCTGCCAATGATATAACAGCCAGCCAGCATTGTCTTTCTTTGCTAGGCATATGTCCCTTTAGCATGCTACCTAAATTGCTTGTTTGGCTAGCAACTATAAAAATGAGCGATACAAATGGGTTCCTATTAAATGATCGAAGACGCATTCTTTCAAATGTGTCTTGATCGAACTTGAAAGCACGAAAAGCCAAAATCGCAAAACGGCATATAAGCGAATTCTTTCCCTGGGAAAGAAATCTCTTGGCTGTTTCACTATTTTGCAATTTTCATCACTGTAGTGCGATCTCGGAGTTGGTATATTTAAACTGGCGGTTGCCCCCCACTTTATGTAATGTTTTAAACTTTTTTTTTTGTGTGTAACAGCGATTTGCTGTTCTAAGCGTTTGAGACTGTAAGCTTTCGCTTACATGGGGTCGATAAATCATCGTTCACTTTTTAAGCGTTCAACAATTGAACATAGACCCATACATACTTGTTATGCACCCTCTGTCTAGGCTTCTGAAATAGTTCACTAGTAACACTGACAGTTTATTTTTGGTAACATTACTATACAATAGCTTAAAATCATTTTCAACACTATCAGACCCTCAAGTTTTAACTGTGTGATGACAGTAATGCTTTGCTGCATAGTAATAGAAAAGATTCATTTTACATTATATAAACAACAGTTTTGTATACATCTCAGTATAGATTAATAAAATGTCATGCAGCATTTAACTGCTATGATTTTCTACACTAGTCTGCTTACTCTATAAATTACTTTAAGTATTAAATGTATGCTTAAATCAGCAAATGACCAAGTATGCAGACTGTTTCTCACTACTCTTGCTAGAGTTTACATCTTTTAATAGTCAAACATATAGCTTTTTTAAATACTATGTTTCCAAATGAAACACTTTGATAATTATTTGCTATAGCTTTTACACAGACAGAATTACTAACTTCTGTAGTGAAGCAAGGCCTATTAAACTAGCGTTTGTTATCCATTAATACACAAATATTTTTTTCCATAAGCAAACTTTGTACATTAAACTTTATGTCATTAGTCATGTTTTATACGAATGTCAGTATCCTTTATTTCCAGCAACTCTGTCTGGTTTTTAGCTTTATGGGAGTGCAATTTAAACACTTCATTGCTAAAGCATTTTTTAAGAGAAGGATATTACTGAGTTATACATATTATACAGGTGTCAATGAAACTGTATTTGTGGCAACTGTGAAATTGGACTTAAACTGTGTACTATTTTCAGTTTGAGATATATTTTAGGCAAGGTCTTTGTAAACTCATGGAAAATGTCACTAACAAGCAGATTCACTGCAAATCAGCCATGGGGTAGTACTTATTTTATGCAGTTATACCTGTAGAAACTGTGTCATTGAATATACTTTACAAGTCATAGGATCATAGGATTATATGAGGTTACTAGGCTAATGGCCGTAGGGCCCTTACAAGCCTAGCCATGAGTTTACCTCCAAAAAAGAAACCTCAGTCAGCACCTCTTGTCCCGTCAGTGAGGAACCCCTGAGACAAATTTGTGGTTTTCCATCCACTCATCAAGGTTGCACTTGAAGAGGGTCAGTGAGGTACTCTGTTTGATGTATATGAGAAGTCTATTCCAGAGACAGCGGCAGCCTCTGGGAGACAAACCTGTCTCTCCAGCAGGCTTTTTTGAAGTGGCATATTAGATTTAGGCCTTTCGAGCAGGTAATGTGCAAAGATTTAGATTATTGATATGGAGCATCGCTAGTAGGGCAGGGTCCTAGACTACCTTGTAGGCAAGACACAGGTTACCACTGTGCAATCTGTACGATACCGACTAGAGTTATAGTGATTTCAGCCTGTCCACATAGGACAGGTGTTGGAGGAAGTTACCGTCTCAGTATCAAGGCATAATACTGTGTTAATTCGAACTACTGAAAATTCTATTTTAAGGCTTGTCAACCTTTTTCCTCTCCAGTGAACATTACTGTACTACTATTGGAAGTATAAAATGACTACTTATTTTAGCAAGAGTATGTTTCTTATTAAACACTGCAACTTTTAATCTACAAAGTTTTGTCCTCTCTTATAAATCTCTGTTTTACATTCTGAGAAACAGTGTGACCATTATTCATTTTGTTTTATTTGTCTTTCAGCTTTTCCTGGTTAGGGGTCACCACAGTGGAATTCTGGTCTGCTAATGATTGACAGTGAATTTTTACTGTGCTGAAATGCCGACCCGATGCCCAGCCTTCAAAGAAGGCACATCCATTCATGCACGCACCTACCTGAATGTCTTTAAGCGTCACTCGACTATGGGGAGGACATACAGACTCCACACAGAGGACGCTCCAGCCGAGAATCGAACAGAAGAACCTCTTACTGTGAGGCGACGATGCTAACTGCTGCACCACTGCAGCCTCATTCATTTTGTTTTATTTACTTGTTAAAAATCTCTTTATGAAGTAGTCCCAGCCTCTTGAATAACTGTCAAATGAAATGAGTACCTTACTTAAGTAATAATTTAATAAAGTTGTTTAAAAAATTAGTCCACAGAGGAACTTGCACTTTGTTACATCCAGCAGTCAAAGAAACGTTAGTGTAATTGTGCAAAGTAGTCCCTTTATTCTTCCTTTACTCTGTATTCATCTAGTGCAGCTTGTTTAAGCACATTTGCATGAAGATAAAAGGACTACTGTGGGTGATGGCAAAAACTGACCAGTTTTGCCGTTGGAAATAAACAGCTATTCAGTGTCAGTTGGTATTGGCACATGATATCAAACTCTACGCAATGACAGTAAATGGGCTCACCTTTCATAGGGACTCTAGCACCATAGGATCATAGGAAGTTGCTAGGCAAATAGTCTTAGCTCCCTTACAAGCCTAGCAAACTTCTACCCTTGCTTCCACGATCAGCAACTGTTGATCCTATCTGAGATATGCAACCCCTGTAAGTGAATTCATGGTAATTTCATCCAATTATCCAGACTGAGTTTGAGGAGGGCCATTGAGGGGCTCTGTTTGACATGAACTGGGAGTATGTCCCAAAGGTGTGGCAACCTTTGGGAGACAAATCTGTCCCTCCAGCATGCTCCATTAATGTCACATACCAGGTTAATGTCTTTAGAGTGAGTAACCTGTGTACAATTTGACTTCTGGATACGCATTTCCAGTACAGCAGGGTCAGAGACTGCCTTACACTTCCAAGTAGCCCATATGAATCAGAAAAACGTGACAGTGATTTCACATGATCAACGTAGGACAGATGCTGAAGACCTTGAATTTTCATTGTGGAGAACCTTTGTGGTCTCACCAGCTGCTGCAGGGTACATACCAAAAGGGGTTGTACTCTATTATTGTGCTGGAGGTTATAACTTTATTTTTCTATAGTCTATTCCCTTCTTTATGAGATGAACAATATAGAATGCCCTTCTTACTATTGTGGAGACATGGTGATCAAGGGTAAGGTTGCTGTCAACTTGTGTGCTCAGGTCTGTCAACACTGAGCCCATACTTAGGGTGTTGCTGTTGATGTGGTACTTTGCAGGAATATCGCTCTTACTGAAAGGTATGATAATATAGTCTTCTCCATTGAGTTTAAGGCCATGACTTTGGCAAGAATCATTGCTTTGTATAACACCGTCTTGTATGATGTTGACAATGTTAGAGATTCTGTGACAGCTTCCAGCTTGCATTGAGAGTAAGGCCATGACTTTGACACCAATCAGTGGTTTGTGTAAGACCCTTGTGTATCATGCTGATATTGTTTACAGATTCTGTGACCGCTCACAGCTTGCAGTAATCAACAAATGTTGTCAACCACAGACCTTTAATTTTTGCTTGAAACTCAGACAGATAGATCCCAAACAATAGACGTCCCAGGACTGATCCCTGTGGAACACCATTGTTTATTGGTCTTCTATTGGAGGTGTATTCCACTATTTTGACTACATGGACTCTATCAGTATACTAATTAGCGACCCATCTAACAATATTAGGGTTGATACCTAGCAGCGTGAGTTTGTAAATAATGCCTGAGTGCTGGATAGTGTCAACAGCTTTGGCTAAGTCTAGGTAGGCTGTATGCACAGATTTTCCCTTGTCCCGGGCATTGGTGACTGTCTACAAGAAGTCCACCTGGTTTAACAGGCATGATCTCCATTTGAGAAATCCAAACTGGAGATTATCTACATCTTTGTTGATCAGGTCCATGATGATTCAATCCATGGCTTAGGCAGATAAGGCTAGACAGGCTAATAGGTCTAGCGATCCTGGGGTCAGTGGAAGCACCACCTTTATGCTAGGTGATATTGGTGGCTCAGCTGTGACAAAGCCTGTGTTTAGACTATGATTGAAAACAGTACCTATTAGTGTTGCTAATTCTTGTCTGAACCCATGTAGGACACAGCCTGTGATGTCATCAAGTCCCATAGATTATGTGTTTTTGGCCTTCGAGAGGGTGTTCACTATTTGCTCTTTAAGGAGAGGAAGTATGGGATAGGTGCCAGGGATATCATGGGGGTACACGTGATGGGGTCAGGGAAGTGAGGTTTTCACAGAACCTGTCAGCTAACAGTTTAGCTCTGTCCATAGCCTCAGTATATGTGGTATCATTAACTACCAGTTCTGACCAAATCCTGACCTTTCATTTTAGATTACGGATGTCACTAAAGAACACCTTATGGTTGTCCTAAGTTGAGCAAGCTAATTTGTATTCGTAGTTTGCTTTGGAGGACTTCACAATGAAGGCTTATTGGTTTGTTTATGATCAGGAGGGAGTCCTTTAATTTTACTGCTCATCCCCTCTTGCTCTTGTGCAGCAATTTCTTAATCTCAATGTAAAGTCTGTAAATGGCAGTTGTCCACCATGCAGGTTTGCTCTTTCTTGAGTCTATTTTGGTCTGATCAGGTATGGCCGAGTTAATGCAGCTGCAAAAGTGTTTGTATAAAGCATTGGTGTAGAGCTCGCTACAGTTGCTAGCTCCATCTGAGGGGGGAGGTGCATTGTAGCTATGTAAACCATCCTATAAGAGGTTATAATCACCTTTGGAAAAATTTTTTAGTGAAGTTGTTGTTGGGGTGGGGGCTCAGGTGTGATAGTTACTTAGAATGAGACTGATTTGTGGTCAGCTCTCACCAGGAAAGACCTCACGGTGCGGCTGCTCCAGTGGTCCACCATATTGGTAAGCACCAGATCCATGATGTGGGCATTACTTGTGGTGGTCTCAACCAGCTGGTCCAGAGCACTGGAGGTAACAAAGTCAATGAACCTTTGGGAAAGTGATTTTAAGCACAAGTAATTTACCCTCTCAATGGCTTATGAGTTAAAGTTGGCCAAAATCATGGTGTTTACATGTATCCTGATAGACTCAAGTCGATTCTAATAGGCAGAGTGGGTGTCCTGATACATGGTGGGGGTTTGATAGCTGGCAATGACTTGAATAGGTGTCCTGCCAATAGTTAACTGCAGCTGAATTATCACCACTGAATCGTATGGTTTAACCATACTAGAGGTGCATGTATCTTTGATGAATATTGATACACCATCTCCCTTATTTTTCACTCATTCAGTTTGTGGTCTGAACTTATGGAAGGAGGTGTAACTCGGTATGGCTAGGGTGCCCTTCACAGACTTGAACCTGGTCTACAATACTGTACACATACATCTGCATCTTCCACTGTGAGGACTGCTTCCAGTGAGTGTACTTTCACAGTATGACTCCCAGCTTTGAACAGCATAACCCTGATGTTTTTTATAGGGAATTATTATGTCGGGCATTTTGTCCTTGAGACACTACCTAAAAAGGCAGTATAGGGTTGGCAAGACTGATCTGATAGCTGAATTTGTAGGGGTGACAGATGAAGACCATCTACGGCAAAGCATTGAGAGCTGTCGAACATGTCATTCCAGGCTGACAGACACTACATCCCGTCAGAATGATTATAGAAAATAAGCCACTTATTGAAGTCAAGAATTTTCTGTTTGTATAGAGGCATCATCCAAGGTAAAGGTAGAGTGCTGCTTAATGCTAGGGACATACTTGTCTGAGACACACAGTCCGACAGCTCATTCATTTCTCTATTCATATAGTCCAGTGAGGTATGTCTCAAGTTGTTCACACCAACATTGACTATGATGGAGTCATAACAGCAACTGCTGTTGAGAAACTTGAGTGCATGTTTGATATGGTGTACACTGGCACCTGACAGACAGCTGACCGTGACCTTTTACTTATCTAGCCTGTTGAGGGGGACATCTGTGTGTGTCACACGATAGAATCACCTATGACTAATATGTTTAGTTTTGTGTTCTGCCTTATGGGCTTGACAGGTGGGACACTGGTGATGTGCAGTGGTGCATCCTGTGCTCTTCATAGGAATTAATTAATGTTGCATTTTTGTATTTGCATGGTGTCTGATATTTAGGTTGCTTTCTGGTGAAGACCTCCATATATGTCAGTATGTGTGATGTGGGTTTGAGTGGTGGAAGAGGTGAGGTGTGCATGCTGACAACCTGCTCATTGTCATATGTACTGGTTAGTTTTTGAGAGAGCATCTCTCACTATTTGAGTTTCTGTGGACTAGGTGTTGAAGGGTGTCAGCGAACATGAGGCAGTTGCTAAACTGCTTAATGAGGGCCATGTTGACCAAGTTGTCTTGACAAACTGTGGTAAACTGACCCTCCATAGTGTTAGGTTATGTGGTCAGGAAAAGAGGTCACACTTAGGAATGGCTAGTGGGAGAGAGGTGTGTTGGTACCTCAGAGTATATGCTTAGTGTTCCACCTGACAGTACAACAGGGCCACGAAAAACCTCTGGAGGACCACAAGCAAAGTGCTAAGTGAAAATTATACAAGCAAAACGTTTTGGTCTATAACAATTGCTATACGGCAGTGTACGATGGTGTGCTACATGCAAACAATGAAGCACCACCCAAGATGCGAAAGCACTCACCTGTCCATACATAAGAGTTTACTAGCATTGTGTTTTCCAGTGTCTGTGCTCCTGGTGTCAGTCCTCCCTTCCTCCTGCTTTGGACTGTATTTTCTTTCTCCGACAAGGTCAAAGTTTGATGCAAATGGTGAAAGCTTACTTGTCTTATCAAGAGCTATCACAAATTTTATGTGTTCATTGTCAGATTTCACAGTTGCTGTGCATGTTATTCCTTTTACTAAGCATATGTGAGACACAACACCAGACTATCAAGCATTAGCTGGGTCAGTGGCTGGACAGCAAAGGTTGGTTGACAGCCCTACAGTACTCACTGTACCTGTGTTAGCTCTTCTGCCTTTGAGGGGTCAAGAATGGATGAGGAACAATACAAATGGAAATGTTTTTGTAAGAATTAAATATAACAAGGTTAGAGGTAGATGAGGCTCAATTACTAACAGTCAGGATAGGAGGAGATGAGATAGCAATTGTGCTGTATAACCAATCTACAGGAAAGTCTCCAGGAATAGATCGCATTCTTGTGGTAGTTTGGAAGCTAGGAGGAAAAAATTAGAAAGATTTGGAAAGTTTTGTTTAACAGTATTTTAAGAGAAGTACCACTGTCCTGGAAGAAATCAGTGGTAGCTGTAATACCTAAAGAAGGTAAAGATCCATCAGCTCCAGCGTTATACAGGCCCATTTCAGTACTAAACCATGATTATAAAGTGTGCATGTCTATAATTGCTAAAAGAATGGCAAAAGTTATGCCAAAACTGATAGATATGGATCAGTGTGGTTGTGTGGAGGAAGGCAAACATTTAACAACATTAACAGAATATTGTTGATCCAGAGAGGAGCAGAATGTAAGAAAATACCATAGTTGTTGGTGGGTCTTGATGCAGGGAAAGCATTTGACAGAGTAAGCTGGGACTTTTTGAGCAGGGCAATGGAAGCATTTGCATTTCCTGAAAGAATTATAAGGCTGATTAGGAGAATATGTGAAGGTTCGCATGTGAAAATTAGTGGGTGGGGTCCTTCCTTGATAATTTCTGCTTGAGCATAGGAACCGGGCAGGGGTGTTCTCTTTCCCTTGTATTAATTGTGGTATATATAGAACCACTGACAAAGAAAATAACGGACTCAGCAACTCAAGGATATAATCATTATCTTAGTCAACAAAAGCTGGCTTTATTTGCAGAGGATATTATTTTGTACCTGACAAAACCCAAAAAAGACATTACAGTGCTGTGGAACATTTTGAGACTGTTTCACATCTTTTCTGGATACAAAATTAATGAAGCTAAAAGAAAAGGAAATAGAGGTAAATTATGTACCCACACATGATCTGGTTCAGGAATACCCATATTTATGGAGACATGGTAAAACAAAATATTTATGAGTATGGATTAAAAATTATTCTAGTGTGGCAGCTAAGGATATGTGGGAAGAGAGTAAACAAAAGCTAATACAAAAATGGAGAAAATGGAAGCTTCATTACATGGACATGGATAGTAAGATATAAGTATTTAAAATGTTTTTGGTCCCTTTAGCCTTATACACAGGTCAGGCATCCTGGATCCTTGGTAATCTGTCTGGGTTGGTATAAGGATTTTATAACAGAATAAAGACATGGTGGTTGCAGGAGGATTAATGGCATACAAAAGTGCCCAGGTCTCTATTAACTGCACTGACATTGAGGGGTTACCTTCCGTGCGGCAGGTATCAGGGTACTTTGTTTTCCAAATGACACAATATTGCAATTTTTGCATTACTGTTACCCCATAGTTCTGGCATGATGTGTTTATACATAACATACCATCTTGAATGATCCTTGGGTCCACTAGAGAATTTATGATAACTAAGTTTGCAGTCATCTGTGAAGCTGATAAGCCAAACACCCATGACATTAGCGTGGACATCAGATAAACAGATACCAAGTCAGAGCAGGCTAAGCACAAAATCCTGTGGGACTCCAGAAGTAATGAGTCTTTTGGTGGAGACAGTGCCCCTGGACTTGAGTCAATGGATTTTGTCTGGGCACTAGTTAGATCTATAGCAGGTAGCATATGGATTTACTTTCAGTTTGATTAGTTTGTTTATATGACTGAGTGTGGGATAGTGTTCACAGGCCTTGCCCAGATCAACGTCTGCTTTATGTAGGGTTTTGTTCTCATCTAAAACCTCAGTGATGTTTTTAAAAGAAGCTCACTGGTTTAGGTAGGTGGATCAACACTTCACAAACCTAAACTGATTTGGGTTGAGATATTTTTAGGTTGTCAATGTCTTTGTTTATGAAGTCTATTGTGATATGTTTCACAATCTTTCAGAGAAGTCTAGTCAAGCTTATTAATCTATACCTGCTACCATTAGTAGCGTTGCCACCTTTATGAAGGACAACCAGTGCTCTTCATACCTCTCAACTCCTTAACGCAAGAAATCTGGACGAAGCCTAAAATAATGTAGGGACACAGGCCAAAAAATAGGGACAGATTGTTCTTGTTCATTTAGAAAGCAGTTAGAATAACAGGATTTGTGTTAACATGCATTTTCTGAAGGACATGAAGTCTGAAACTCAAATATATGTCATTATTTAGTGACTTCATTCCTCCATAATTTACCATAAAACCACAGATTTTATGAGGAACAGACCAAATATTTGAGGCAAAAATGTGGACATTCTGCAAAAATCTGTACTTCAACAAAGTATTAGTTTAAGGGTGTGCACACTTATGCAACCAGCTTATTGTACGTTTTTTATTGTTTATATTTTTTCCCATTTTTCAATTGAATTACACAGGTTATAGGTCACATTAAAGGTGGGATACGTTTTGAAATTATTTATCGTGGCCTCATTTTTTTTATATCACAAAAACCTGTCATTTTAATAGGGGGTGTGTACAGTTTTTATATCCACTGCATATACACACACACACATATGTATCTGTGTATGTGTGTGTGTGTGTGACGGTGTACATTTGTGTGTATATATTAGTGTGTGTTTATACATTTTACAAATCATCAAAACCCCACATCAGCAAAGACGAGATGGTCAGGACAAGAATATTGAAATGCCATTTCCACAAGCCAGCTGAACAACGAAGAGTAAGTAACCTGTTGTGCATGACAATGAACTTTGTCCTTTTCCCAACTGTAGTGCGATCTCGGAGTTGTTATAGTTACTGGATGGGTTAGGGATGGTGTGATTTAGGTTTTGTTTCTTTTTGAGTAATTGGTTACTTACCCTGGGAAGATTTTCTGCTGGTTCGCTTGAAATGGGATTTCAAAATTTTCATCTCAACTATCTCTTCTTCGATGATGTGTGGTTTTGATGATTTGATGTGTGTGTGTGTGTGTGTGTGTGTGTGTGTGTGTGTATATATATATATATATATATATATATATATATATATATATATATATATAAGCTACAGAATCCTGAAAGCCCAAAATCCTGAAAGTTCAAAATACTGAAAACATACAGGATACCAACACTTACTATATTCCAGCACAAGTACATACAGAAACAAATAAAACACAAACTATATTACTTGTATCCATTAATTACAGGTGTAATGATACTATTCTGCATGTATAAGGACATACTACACCCACCCATCAGTTTTACATACAGGGACCCTTTATCCATTAATTGCATGTGTAATGACACTACTCTACATGTATAAGGGCACCCTACACCCAGCCATCACCTCTACATTCATGGACCCTGTATCCACTTGTTACACTTGTAATGACACTGTTCTACATGTATATAAGGACATCCTATACCCATCTGTCAGTTCTGCTTTACAGTTGCCTGCATCCAATAAGTTAGAGGTGTAATGGCACTATTCTGCATGTGTAAGGACACCCTACACCTAGCCATCAGTTCTACATACAGTACCCTGTGTCCATTAATTACAGGTGTAATGACTATATTCTGCATGTGTAAGGACAGCCTACACCCAGTCATTACAGGTGTAATGAGACTATTCTACATGTATAATGGCACGCTACACCCAGCCATGTCAACCTCTGTTTCTCAACTCTTCTCTTAGGAAGCTGATATTTGTAGTACCTGACTTCCACCAAACTTATTTTTTTCACATTTGTTCCAAGTGTGTTGCAAGCCTATAAATAGGGCTCTTACAACTGTATACATAGCTTTATTATGATTTTCTGCAGATATCAATCTCCACTGAAAATTCAGTTTCTTGAAGTTTGTTACATTAACCAAAAATTGACTAAATATATAAAAAATAGTTGCATAATTTTCAGTTTGTGGTAAGAGAAGCCCAAGTCAAATGGTTTGCATGTTAATTACTCTACAATTACTACAGTCATCCTTAGCTTTCTGTTAGGTGTTTTTCATCTTGGACCTACTGGGTTAAACAATGGGTGCCAGCAGAGGTGAAAATGGTCATATTCAACTTGATGAGGTGCTAAGTGCATTAGTTTCTGGCTTAATACTGACTTTCATTTCAGTGAATGAGACATTTAAATGCTGAGCTGTTAAAACACTACTCTAAAGCATTTTGTTGATGTTGCAGAAGAGGTCTAGATCCATAGACAGAGTATTTCTGATGCCATTTAACTTGTTGATGTGCAGTAAATCCATCAGTCATGTGCTGGAGGATACCTTGTATGGTAGACCTGGGTCACCTTTTTCTTGTCTCTGGGATGCCAGGTATAGGCTTTGAGTGAGTCAATGTAGGACTTGTTGTTTAGGTCTTGTATCCTTAAGGCTTCTCTGTGTTCTAGGCCTTGCATTCTTTTAGTGAGGTGTCTCTGTGCATTCCAGTTGTTGAATGTGTCCTGACAGATGCCAAACAGGGCATTATACTCCCCAAATGATGTTAGCATACTGCAAGATGGTCACATAGCAACAAATGACTGGTGTCAAAGTCATGACCTTAAGTTAAATGCAAAAAAATGTATTATCATAACATTCAGCAAAAGCATGGCTCCTACTCATTACCACATCAACGGCAGTCCCCTAAGCACACAGCCTGTGTTGAGAGACCTGGGTACTCAGGTTGACAACAGTCTCACATTTGACTATCATGTGGCAGCAGTGGTCAGAAAAGCCTATACTTGGTTCATTTCATAAGTAAAGGAATTGCATCCAGAAAAAAAAGGAGATTATTACCTCTCTGTACTCCTCCCTCTTTAGGCCAATAATTGAGTATAATGCCCCATTTGGTATGTAGCTCTTCAAACACCACTATCAACTGGAAAAGCCACAGAGGTGCCTCAGGAGAATCCATGGCCTCCAACACCTGCCCTGTGTGGACAGGCTGAAATCACTGTTGCTCTGCTCGGTATCATGCAGATTGCTCAAAGGTGATCTGTGTCTCACATACAAGGCAATCTCAGACCCTGGCCTACTAGAGATGCTCCATATCTGTAAGTCTGACTACTCACACATTACCCACTTAAAAGGCCTAAATCTAATATGCCACATCAAAAAAAAACTGCTGGAAAAACAGGTTGGTCTCCCAGATGTCTCTGGAATGGCCTTCCCATGCATGTCAAATGGAGTACCTCGCTGACCCTTTTCAAGCGCAACCTTGATGAGTGGATGGGAAACCAGAAATGTGTCCCAGAGGTTCCACCTGTGTCCTTCATTGACAAGGGTGACAGGTGCTGACTGTGGTTTCTTTTTTTGTGGATAAACTCTTGGCTAGGTTTGTAAGGGCCTCAGGGCCATTAGCCTAGTAACCTCCTATGATCCTATGGTTTATTTATATATATATATATATATATATATATATATATATATATATATATATATATATATATATATATATATATATATATATATATATATATATATATATATATATATATACCTGTTGGCTAGCTCCCAGCATGGGTTTAGGCCATTCCTTAGTACTACCCTCACCCCTACTCTCCTTCTCTAACATCATAAACCATTACCAAAATAATAATAAACTATCCTCAGCCTTCTTTCTTGATCTCTCCAAGGCCTTCGATATGGTTAACCACCAAAAACTCATACATACTCTGAAGGCCTTCTCCTTAGATAACCATGCTCTCCAATGGTTTCAATCCTACCTTTGTGGTAGACAACAGGCTGTCCGTTGGTAGGACAGACTATCCTCCCTGCTACCCATCACCCTAGGAGTCTCCTAGTGATCTATTCTAGAACCCCTTCTTTTCTCTATCTTTATTAATAACCTCCACTCTGTCATCCCAGAAGCAACATGCTTTCAATACGCAGTTGACTCCACTTTAATCTGCTCTGCCACTTCCCAAGCAGAACTATTAACACTGTCCCAGAATGCATTTAATACTGTGGAAAATTGGCTTTGTAATCATCATCTGATATTAAACCCTAACAAAACAAAGCTGCTACTCCCCCCCCCCCGAGTCGCAGGTCCTCACCACTATTCATTACCATTAAATCTAATAATGGCACCATTATCTCCCCAGAATCCCAAAGTAAACTCCTAGGCATCACAGTAGATGTTGTTGTGTCTTTTGGCTTTTCCCGGTTAGGGGTTGCCACAGTGGAACTCCAGTCCGCTAATGATTGCTAGTTGATTTTTACATACCGAGTTACCAGCCCTGACGCACAACCTTCAACGAAGGTACGCCCATTCACGCATGTCTCCATGCAGAAGACGCTCTAGCTGAGAATCGAACCGGACAGCGTCTGACTCCTTAAATTTGATATGCATGTGAGCCAAATGATCAAAACCATCAATAAAAAAACTTGGCTCCCTATACAAAATTAAACCTTTTCTTACTTCACTTGCTAGAACCGCCATTGTTCATTCCCACCTACTCTCTACCCTTCTCTATGCATCCCCTCTATTTACCAATCTGAACAAATCTGACCTTAAGCTCTCAAGCTGTTATAACCACATTGCTAAATTTGCCACAGGCACAGCATTTCGGACACACCACTGTCATAACCTAAATCTGCAAGGGTGGCTTGAATTACTGAGTCTACTTCAATACAACCAACTTTTAGTTGCATATAAAGTACTTAATCAACCTGAAAACACACCTGCACTTAAAAACGTCATAGCCACTATAGTTACCTCAGACCACTTCGATCATCTAACAGATTACTGGTCCAAACATTCAAAACCAACAACTCAGCGGGGGACTCTTTGTTTGCCAACTCTGTTGGCAAAACTTGGAACTCCCTCCCTGCCGATCTTACTCTAGCACCATTACTAACTCAATTCAAAAAAATTCTCAGACAACATTTTATTATTCACTGGCTATGCCCTAGCTCTAATCCTGACTAGCTTCTTTTTCATAATTTTGCCAAACAGTACTTTTTGCTACATGCAAACTGCGCCATAATTATTAGTCTAGGTACTTATAAGTCTGATAATGTCTGATTGTTTAACTTGCTCGACTATACAGAGTCTGCATACTGTTTGTAACATGTATTATATCATGGTTTTTGCCTGTAATTTTCTTTAAACATATATTATATTATGTTCTTTCCTTTCCCTGTATTTTTCTATATTTGTTCCTGTATTCTTCTGCATGTTGTGATTGGAACTTTTCTCCTCGGGCCTCCGCTGAAAATGGACATGTATCCAGTCAGACTATCCCGGTCAACAAATGTAAAATAAATAAATACATTATGTCATTTTTTGAAACATGTGTTGGCTACTATCAAGCTGTTTGACAGAAGTCTAGAGTGGCATCTCCTTCTTTATTCCTATTGCCCCACCCATGTGGACCCAGGTAGTCCTCCTATCCTGTTCTGTCTGTCCTTAAATGTGCATTCAGGTCAGCCATTATCAACACCAGCTCCTGTTGTGGTCCTTTATAAAGTAATAAATATTTCATATATGTCTGTATCTATCTATAGCTGTTATATATGTATATATAACTATATTAATACATTGTGTGTGTGTGTGTGTGTGTGTGTGTGTGAGCGACAGAGTGTATGTGCATGTAAGTGTATCTTTCTTTCACTCTCCCTCTCTCTCTCTATATATATATATATATATATATATATATATATATATATATATATACTGTTACATTCACACACACACAAGTGTGTGTATTACAGGGTTAGGGGATAGACTGGGTAAGAGGATAGAGTAAGGTGTGTGATTGTGACTGTTTAGGGTTAGGTTAGGGGACAAATTTACTGTTTGTGTGTGTGTGTGTGTGTGTGTGTGTGTGTGTGTGTACACGTGCAAATGTGTGATGAGTCACAACTATCTTCTGTAGTGGTAGTGTTATGGCAACAGCTTTTTTTTTTTGTTTAAGACGCAGGCTAGCATTATGGACAGGGTTTATCGTGTGTTATTACTGTGACACAAGGAGACTTTGCTGGTTACAGTGGATCCAATAATCTAAAAACTCTTCTACATCCATAAACCAAATAGCTCAGATAATATTATGGATGTACATCTACTCCCACAAATAAATGCACATGATGGTGGTATAGATTTACAACACAGTGATTACCCACCTCTCTAGAACAAACTAGCTCTCCCAGTTTAACAGTGTGACACACTTTCTGCATTTAAAAAGGAAAACCAGTTGGGTATTCATAAATTCATCAGGCCTGGCCCTTCTTGAAAAGGGAGGACTGGCAAAGCTGAAACGTCTTTGCAGCTCAATTGATTTGCATCTCCTATGAACCTATGACATATGACTAAGTTACAGCCTTCTATGGAAGCAGAGTTAGTAGGCATAACATGCTTAGGCCTGTTTTCCTGGTGACTGTTGGGTGACAGGAATGGAGCTGCAGTATGTGGAAGCGGAGAAAGAGTCTTGTCTGCTCTGAAGGCTGAGATCTTTTACAGTGTGTCAAGAAGACTTGTACAAAAGATATATGCATGATATTTTTACAGACAGTGTGTGCACTGGTGAGTGCATTGCAAGACCATAACATGTTTACATGACTACAGCAAAAAAGGTATATACGTCAAAATAGTGTCATGTACTTTTTCCTTTTGTGTTTCAGGCCATCTTCAGACTTAACCCAACTCATACATTTTGAGCATTAAAATAAATATGTTTCCTCTCATGCCAACCTTTGTTTCGCAACTGTTCTAAAAAATAAGTTCAATGAAAGTCAGGGGAACCACAAAGATCAGCTAGCTGCCCAAGAGATTTGTGGTTCTCCTGACTTTCACTGAACTTATTTTTTCACATCTGTTCCAACTGTGTTACAAGCCTATAAATATGGCTCTTACAAATGTATACATAGCTTTATTATCATTTTCTGCAGATGTCAATCTCCACTGAAAATTCATTTTCTTGAACTTTGTTAAATTAACGAAAACATTGACTAAATATATAAAAATAGTCACACAATTTTCAGTTTGTGGTAAAAGACATCCAAGTCAATTGGTTTGCATGTTAATAATTCTAAAATTGCTATAGTCATCCTTGGCTTTCTGTTGTGTTTTTGATCTTGGACATACTGGATTAAACAATGGGTGCCAGCAGAGGTGAAAATGGTCTTATTCAACTTGGTGAGGTGCTAAGTGCATTGGTTTCTGGATTGGCATTGACTTTCATTTCACTGAATGAGAAATTGAAATGCTAAGCTGTTAAAATGTCTTTTGCAATTGAATGTATGTATTTATCTGAATGTGTTAACCAGTGTTATCTATTCATGCATTCATTACAAAGTAGTAAAGTCAGATATTGTCTAGGTGCATCATGTGGACAGACAACACTTGGCCTAATTGTTTGGGGGTAGGTATGCTGGTTTATGAAATAATGTGTGTGCCACTTTCTACAGAATTCTGCTTAGTTGTGGAAGTTACAGTCATAAGGGAAGGTTGAACAAGAGATTATTGCAGTCTTTTTTTATTAAATTAATACTGTTTTTTTAACAATTTTACTTTTCGTGGTTGGTGACACTGGAATTATAAATGACTGTCACGATTTGCTATAGGTGACTTGAATTTTGAAGTAAGTTTTACAGATAATGGCAATATTCTGCTGGTTAAGCTGTTCTGTAGAATCTGTGCAAGCCATCTGGAGAAGCAGTCAACATTGTAGGAGATGGTTGCTCAAAGAATAAATGGGACTTGTTTAGACTAGACACGTGGACATTATAGGTAAGTGAACATTTTTTATGTTTCGGAGATTCTAATTTAGACTGTTATTGATGTCATCTCTTGTGTTTTGATTTCATTACTGGAGAAATTTAAGTGGACAGTATGTATTTGATGTACTTGTTTCCATCTTGCATGGTTTATATAGTGTAAAGCTTTGTATTATAGGTTTAATTCTACACAGGTTCCTAGTTTTCCAGCACTCTGAGTGTGCAGTAATTTAGGTGTGTGTTTGTGTTAATAGAGAAATGTTATCTCCATTGCTAACTGCCTATTTTTTCATTGATGGCATGGGAGTCCTATTTTCTAGGACGTTCGCCATGTTCATTTTGCTTTGCTCTGCTGGGTTTGAGCTCAACCGAGAAGATGTGGTCATTGTTGAAGGTTTTAGTGGGCTTATTAGTTATGTATTTTTTATACAACATTTATTGTGTTTTCCTTTTGTGGACAGTGACAATAAGTTTAGAATTAGTTTTGTTGTGGGGTGCTGTATGTGAAAGTGATTATGGCCATGTTTTATTGCTCAAATACTAGGTAGTTTTTTTTCTGCTGGCTCAATTGAAGGAACAGTCCACTTCACACATAGATATGGCTCCAGTGAGACATTCTTGTACATGCTTACAAGCCTACTGTAGGATGCTACAGGTTAGTTGTATGTTTTTATGTATGAGATTATTTTGATTCTCTTTCATTATTTATGTCAGTTCTTGAATTTGGAGTATATGTTGTAGGAAGAAATAGGTATGACTGATGCATTCAGTGCATTTTTTTGCCATGATTTGTACATAACTAGTAGATTCATATGTTTATACTAGACTAATGACCACCAGAGTCTTTGCAAGTCCAAAATCATGTATAACTTTTGAAATATTACTCTAATTCACATTAGTAGGAGGAAAATGGATTTCCTAAAGACTGACTCTAATGTCTGACATTATGGACCAACTGTAGTCTTCAGTGATTTACCAGAAGATGTAAACATTTTATAATGAGAAGGGTAAATAATATGAGGCAAAATCAGGGATAGTTGAGCATTTGAAGTAGTTATTGACTAGTAATGTTGCTTTCTTATTTTTTCAGTGTGATGATTTTCTTGTGGTATGGGTGGACAGTTATTTCCACAGATTTCCTTATCTGGGTATAATTTCTGTTTTGTTTTTTGGCAGGGTAGTTGTTGCAATCATAAGTTGTATATCAGATTGTATTGTATTGTATTATATTAGTGGGGTGTAGGCAGGGGAAGCATTTGGGTAATCTCCAAGTGAAGTACCTCGCACTCTGTTCTGCGCAGCTTTGGGCGTGGAGTGGGCATAACATACACAATTGGCAGGGTGACCGTACATGATTGGCAGGGTGAACTACCGTGGAGCATCGGTCAAATGATGAGTTACTCTAGTTCAGTACAGTAAAGCATCAGTAACTTTATTAATTATTTAAGATCAGTAAATCAGTAAAACAGGCATATACCCAATAGCCATTCCCCCACCAATATTTTTTGCTTTGTCCAAAATCACACCCCATAATACATACCTGCAACTGCAGTATTCTGTATTAGTGCACCACACGAGTCATTGACTATAAAACTGAATAAATATGATTTTGATTTGTATTTGGGAATGGCTCATAGATTCATTTTTGCCTAACTCTTTACAGTTTTAATTACTTGGTTAACCCAGTATACTTACAGTTCACTGGTAACTTTTTTCAGCCCCCGTTGAACCAGTTGTGCTGTATATTCATTGTTTTAGTATGAATTTTAACTCTTTTTCAAGCATCGTTGTTTGACCCAACTACCGTACCTAAGCATCATCAAAATAAAATGCATCAGGAGATGCATACCCCATGCAGACCCCAAAATCCGGACAATACCAAGAAAGGAGGGGGGTATCCATATTCATCAAGGACACCCACACCTCAAGATTGGTGGCAATGCACGATGCATCGGAAACCATCCAGGTGCAATTAACCATAGGCAAGACTTCTCTGCAATTTGTAGCATGTTACAGGCCACCCTCGCAAACTCAGGAACCTCACATGGCCTTCCTGAAAACACTGGAGGGGATAAATGTATCTCCAAACACCATCATACTAGGTGACTTCAACTACCCTAATATAGACTGGGAACACTACTCAAGCCCAAACACTCTAGCCCAAAAGTTCCTGGAATTCATAAACTCAAATGCCATGGAACAACTAGTCACCATCCCCACAAGAGGAGAAAACATACTTGATCTCATCATCACGAACATGGGAGCACAATGTTCAACACCGAAGTATACCCTCACTGGTGAGATCAGATCACAAACTAATCTCGCTGGAGGTCCTCATCCCGCCCCACCGAAATAAAAAAGACCACAGTAAAGAATTTCGAAAGCCGACTTCACACTTCTAAAGACTAGTGTGGTCTCCTTTAAGGCCCCGGGCGGTAAACATTACGCATACCACTGTATCACTTACGAATGCCTTCTACCAGGACCTCCAGGCGTGCATGGATCAGGCAATCCCAAGCAAAACAAAGACTCTTTGTACCAAAGGCAAGCGTCCAGTCTGGTGGACCCCAGCCATAAACAAACTCTACAACAAAAGGAGAAAGCTACTACAAGATAGAGCAAAATCCTTAAAATGTAAGACACCGCTGATCACTATAAGTAAAAAGCTAAGAGCTCTCATAAAATCATCCAAAGCTAATTTTGAGAGAAATAGCTAAGGACTCTAAAGACAACCATAAGGCATTCTTTAGCTATGTCAGAAACCTAGGAGGAAACTCCCAGATATGCTCAGAATTAGTTCAAAATGATGTGAAGATTACTGATCCTACAGACATTGCCAACATACTGGCTGACAGGTTCAGTGCAAACCCACCCTCCCCAAAGGAGATATCTATACCAAATGATTGTAGCCCTCCAAACATCTCTAACGCCCAGGTAAGAATTGCTCTCCAAGGCAAAGAACACAGCATCCATGGGACCTGATGGTGTCCCGGCTGTGTGCTCCACGAACTCAATGAGGAATTAAACCCACAGTTAGGACAGCTGTTTAATCTTAGTCTCACCTCCGGATATTACCCAGGAGTGGCGACAGTGACTGTGGTCCCACTTCACAAAGGCGGTGCCTCCACCGACCCTGGAAATTACCGTCCCATTAGCTTGACAAGCCTTATCTGCAAAGCCATGGAGAGGATCATAATGGATCTCATAAATAAAGACATAGGGAATTTGCAGACTTTGGATCCAACCCAGTTTGGCTTTGTCAAAGGCAGATCATGCCTGTTAAACTTGGTTGACTTTTTGAAACAGTCACCAAGGCCATTGACAAGGGAAAGGCGGTCCATACAGCCTACCTAGACCTGGCGAAGGCTTCGATACAATACCCCACTGGGTATCATTGAAAAACTCATCAACTTAAATGTAAACCCATACATTACAAGATGGGTTGCAAACTGGCTGAGTGACAGAACCCACAGGGTCAGAGTTGCTGGCGCCATGTCAGACTCAAAGCCTGTCACAAGTGGTGTCCCACAGGGCTCAGTCCTGGGCCCACTCTTGTTTGGCATCTACTTTTCTGAAGTACAAGCAAACACAGGAGGGTTATGGCTGACAAAGTTTGCAGATGACTGCAAACTGGGCCGTAGTCGAAAACACATCTGACACAGATATCCTTCAGAAGGGTCTCACAGAAACGGATAACTGGTGCCAGAGCCATGGCCTAAAGTTAAATGCCAAGAAATGCATAGTCATACCCTTCGTCGAAAACAAGGTTACCCCTAGCTACCATATAGGTGGCAATCCACTGATCACAGAAGAAGTTATCAGGGACCTGGGGACCCAGGTTGACAGTAGCCTTTCATTCGACACTCATATTGCTAAAGTAGTTAGGAAGACCTTCTACATTGCCCACCTTATCAAGAAGGGATTCACATCTAGATCAAGGGAGGTCATAGTCTCCCTATACTCATCACTCATCAGACCAATGATTGAGTACAATGCCCCATTCGGAATGTATCTGACCCGACACTTGCAGCAGCTGGAGAGGCCACAAAAGTTCCTCACCAAAAGGATAAAGGGTCTCAAAAATCTGTCTTATGCTGCCCGACTGAAAGAACTCCAGCTATATTCAGTTGCTTACCGCTTGCTCAGAGGTGACCTGTGCCTGACATACAAGGCCATGTCAAACCCAGATTTGATGAACATGCTTCATCTCAAAAGATCTAGATCCCTCAGAGCCACAAGGGCGGGAGACTTAAACCTCGACACGGTTATTAATAGGACATGCTGGAGGGATAGATTCATCACCCAAAGACTCCCTATGCTGTGGAACAAAATCCCGGTATATGTGAGGCAGAGCACCTCGCTGGCCTTGTTCAAGAGGAATCTTGACCAATGGATGGGAGATCGCAGATACACCCCAGGGGTTACCTCACTGTCACTGCTCGACAGAGGCACAGCAAAATAATGGGCATAGTTTCTCCAAACTAAAGGGGTGGCGTAAGCCACAAAACTATGGTCTAGGCTTGTAAATGCCCTCGGGCAGATAGCCTAGTATGAACCTATGAACCTATGAGATGATAGGTTATGACAAGCTGTGCATAGTAGTTGTGGCAAACAAGTTTTGTGTATGTGCATTTGTTTCTGTAAAATGCTTCATATTAACGCTACAATCCAAAATATTGTTTGTACACATTTGATTGTAAGACAGGAGCCAAATAAATATTCATGCGCGCTTGGCCAGGAGGCGTGTTTGGGGGCGGGATTTGCTACTGCGCATCCTGCGAGGTACTACACTTGGAGATTACCAGCATTTGTAAGGACAAGGTCATACATGTCATTTGTTTACTGAAGTTTGACTAACAGGAAAGTCTAACTGGGTAGGTGTCTGTTTTTATCTAGATAAAGTTTGGACGTGAGTGGAAAGGGCAAGTAAGTAGGTGTAAGGTATGATTAGGAACTTTTTCATATTTAGGAATATCATTATCCTGAGGATGAACAAAAACCAAGACAGATTTTGGCTAAGAACTATTTCTGAATGGTTTTGAAGTACTGAAGGGAGGGTATTGATCTGATGGATATAGGTAAGGAGTCCCAGGCCTTGGCAACATGGTATAAATGTAGATCAAGCCCTGCAAATTTGATAGGGTTGTGGACAGAAAGGGTTTTCCTCACTGAATGATAATGATGGAGTACGAACATAGTTGTACTGAACCGTATTTAGTGCTAGACGAGCAGATTATTGCTGGCTAATGTTGTAGGTGGGAAGCAGCTGTGTATATGTTAGTTGGTGGGTTCTGAAAGGGTCATTTGCTGCAAATGTAGCCACTTTGTTATAGCATTGCTCAAATTTTGCTTTTTATGCTGCCTGGAAGTTAATAAGAATGGGTGTTCCATAAACTAGTGAGGGGAGGTGCTAAGTAGTGGAACATACAGCTTTAGTTGTGTTGGTGAGAACGTTTTTGAATCTGTAAAGCAGTGCAAGTTTTTGTTGATTTTTTTATACAGTTTTGTATGCGCATTTCAAATGTAAGATGATAGGTTCATAGGTAAGGTAAGTACTAGGCTAGCTGCTCTTGCAGGCCATTTTATCTAGCTAATTTCCCTTTTTGTGTTTGAACTATTCTTTCCCACTTGGTTATAGATTGACCTTACCCATGGATGATAATTACATATTACCCTAATGTGAATAACTGGGATCATCCCATAGATAATTTGAGTGGGCCTATGCATATGTAAAGCATTTAGGAGCTGCATCTGCCCATTGGTAGTGCAATGTGGCAGATCTGGGGTAAATTTTCTGTTTCCCATCCATATATCTAAGTTGCACTTGAAAATGGACAAGGATGAGCTGTGTTTCATGTGGATGAGGAGTATGTTCCACAGCAGCAGTATCACCTGCGAGATATACCTGTCCCTCCAAACTGTTAATGTTAATCCACTAAAGGTACAGGACGGCACAACGATATCCCAGCTGGAACAGGTCACAGTTTATTGGACAAAATGTAAATAGTACAAAACAACAGGTTGGAAACAGACTCAATGTAGCCAAGAGTTAAGCGCTTTCATCTGTCTTACGCAGACTTAATCAGAACCACCATTTTTTTATCTGAATTACACTTTTATACTCCATTTTGGCGACAAAAACATTTGAAATTTAAAATTTAAAGACATACTAACGTATCTAAAAACTTATTCAACACATTAGATAAAATATAATATGAATCAATTATATATGTTACTTTGTAAAAAAAAGTAATAAATTATATAATAATAATTATTAATAAATAAGTTAGGTCACCAGGCATAAATGATTTTATCAGCATCAAACCTTTTTTAAGCCTGGTATAGATTTTTATAAACATATTGTTACTTTTATTTTTATTTACATTTATATGATATATGCATTATGCACATATGTTTGTCCTTAGTCACAGTATTTATTATTATATTATTGTATAATTCATATGTATATTATATTTATATCATATTTATACAATATATTTTTAGTTTCAAGCATGTGACAGAAATGTACACTTGAATTGCTACTAGTATATAGTGTGTGTGTAAATAACATGTTTAGTTGATGGAATCAGCAGTGTATATATATATATAGATTTTATTACTTTTTTTACAAAGTAACATATATAATTGATTCATATTATATTTTATCTAATGTGTTGAATAAGTTTTTAGATACGTTAGTATGTCTTTAAATTTTAAATTTCAAATGTTTTTGGCGCCAAAATGGAGTATAAAAGTGTAATTCAGAGAAAAAAATGGTGGTTCTGATGAAGTCTGCGTAAGACAGATGAAAGTGCTTAACTCTTGGCTACATTGAGTCTGTTTCCAACCTGTTGTTTTGTACTATTTACATTTTGTCCAATAAACTGTGACCTGTTCCAGCTGGGATATCGTTGTGCCGTCCTGTACCTTTAGTGGATTTACGTTGTGGTCATTGTTTATTCATTCAAAACTGTTAATGTTGCAGGAGAGGTTTAGATACCTAGGCAAAGTATTTCTGATGCCGTTGGACTTACTGATGTGTCATCAAACCATGAGTAATAGGTCAGAGGATGCCTTGTATGCCAGCTGAGTATAGTGACAGGGGCTGCAGTCAGTCCATGAAGGATGTGTTGTTTAGGCCTTGCATCCTTTCAGTAAAGTATCTTTGTGGGAGCTCCAGTTGTTGCATGTGTCTGAATAGACGCATGCCAAAGAGGGCATTATGTGCAATAACTGGCCCAATGAAGGCTGAGTAAAGGGGATCAATGACATCTATAGATGTAGACACAATCCCATTGTTTACAATCTATGCAATATAGAAGGACTTTCTTACAGCAACAGACACATGTTGGTTAAATGTTGAGTCACTGTCCACATAAGTTCCCAAACCCTGAACAACTGAGTCAAGTCTTAGGGGCAAATTGTCAGTGTAGTAGTTCCCAGGTATAGATGACTTCCCAAAATATACAATAATGCAGTTTTGATATTTACCTTTAGACCATGATTTTGACACCAGTATTCAAGACAAGCCTCCCTGCAGGATGGCCATATAATTTGAGGAGTCAGTGACTTCTCCAAGATTGCACTCCTCTGCAAACTTAGAGGTCATCATCCACTTTCAGAATTATTATTATTATTATTTATTATTGTTATTCAGTATTACTTACAATCATCCCATATCCTGCCTTATTATTTGCTATTAGAAGTGACTTTTGATGGTGTTATATTAAGTGAGAGGATTTTGAATGTTGTTTTTCATGAGACAGCCCAGAGGGAAATGGTAGTATTTTGTGGGCGGGGGGTGAGCATGAGTTGTGAGTTACAAAGCCACGTTTCAGTGTCTGTTACAGCTTCCTGAGTAATCTTTTGGGGATGTGCCAAGTTATCTGATACACGTATGAGTGTGAAGTCATCAGTGTATTGCATTAGGGAAGCCTGTTATGTAGATTAGTGGAGGTTGCTGGTGTATTGAGGAGGAGACCAAGGATAGAGCCTCATGGTACACTGGTGATGACTGAGAGGTATGGAGAGAGGGCAGAGTGCCATTGTACTGACTGATACCTTTTGGAAAAGTAACTTTTGAGTAATAGAAGGGTGCTCTGTGATAGACCTAATATAGACAGTTGAAGTAGAATTTTGGTGTGACAAAATGTGTTGAAGGCTTTAGACAAGTATAGAATTAAGAGGGAGACTAGTTTGTCATTAGCTCTTTCTTTATTAACAGTATCTATAAGGGTTAGAGGTGAGTGTTCGTTCTATGGGAGGTGTGGAATACACAGTTTGATTCTGAATTTGGGGCAATTGGCCTACTATTCTCCCATGAACCTAAGATCACTTTAAGTCTAAGGTTAGTGATGTCTATTGAATTTTCTAATTTGTGTATATAATGTGTGATTGTTTCCAAAGAAAGGGGGCATGAGGTTCCTAGACTGACATATTTATAAAGATTGAGATGAGATAGGCAATGCTATTGGCTGCTATTTTAATGTACCAACTTGGAAGGTCATCAGCTGAAGATGAATATGGTTTGAGTTGTTTTACATGGAATGAGGGACCTGGTTTGAAAGTGAAAGTGGATGTAGTGAAATATGGTTGTTGGGCAGGGTTGGGATTAGATGTGGGAATTCTTGGTTAGGAACACTATACTATCTATGAAATAAAAGATGAATTCTATTGCAGGTTTGAGTGACAAGTTTTTGGGAGAAGGATTAGGCTTGAATTTTTGACGAGGATGCCAGATGTCTTTAATAGATTACTGGAATCTTTATAGGGTTGGGTTAACTATAGTTCAGAGTGTTGGTCGGTATAGGTTTTTTTCCTCATTTATTTTCTTTTTATTACAGATGTGGAGCATTCTGAAGTTTGAGATATTGTGATGTTTTGTATTTCTACTACTCTTTCCACACTTATTATTTATCCTGCATTAGCATTCTACTCTTTTGGCATAGCCAAATTGCATTATTTGCTTTTAGTGTCTTCCTTCCAGGGGTTGTAAGGCTATTTAGAAGTTGCATTGAATTAATTTAGAGCATCCTGTAAGGGTAGGATTTTTGGGTATTCCAGTTAAAAGACAATAGGGTAGTATTGCATAACTCTGGATTAAACTTGGACATGTTGCATATTGTTTTATAAACATGCCATTTAAGTGGATGTGTCAGATGTATGGTTTAATTTCTCCAAAACTGTTGGGTTTCTAATACCATTATAGGTTCATAGGTTCATACTAGGCTATCTGCCCTAAGGCATTTATAAGCCTAGCCAGAGTGTGTTTGGCTTTCGCCACCCATTTTAAATTAATTTTGCTATGCCCTTTTTCTAGGTTAGTATACTGTGCCTCTGTCTAACAGTGACACAGAAGTGATACCCGGGGTAAACTTACGATCTCCCATCCACTCATCTAGATTCCTCTTGAAGAGAGTCAATGAGGGACTCTGCCTAACCTGGACTGGGATTTTATTCCAGAGTGAAAGGAGCCTCTGGGTTATGAATCTGTCCCTCCAGCATGTCCTATTTATTTCAGTGCTGAGGTTCAAGTCTCTCGAACGCGTAGCTCAATGGGATTTGGATTTTCTGAGGTGCAGCATGTCCATTAATTCCGGGTTGGACATGGCTTTATATGTCAGGCACAGATCGCCTCTGAGCAGGCGGTATGCCACTGAGTAGAGCTGGAGTTTCTTTAACCGGGCAGCATATGGCATCTGTTTGAGCCCTTTGATCCTCTTGGTGAGGTACTTTTGGAGTCTTTCCAGTTGCTGCAGGTGTCTGGTAAGGTACATCCCAAAACGGCATTGTACTCAATTATGGGCCTGATGAGGGATGAGTAAAGAGGCCCAATGACCTCCCCTGATCTAGATGTGAATCCCTCCATGATTAGGTGGGCTGTATAAAATGTTTTTCTAACCACTTTGGCCACGTGGTTGTCAAATGAGAGATTGCTATCAACTTGGGTCCCCAGGTCCATAATTACTTCTTCCGTACTTAATGGATTACTCCCTATGTGGTAATTTGTGGGCACTTTGTTTTTGCCAAATGGGATGACTATACACTTTTTGGCATTTAGCTTGAGGCCATGGCTCTGGCACCAGTTGTCTGTTTCTATGAGGCCCTTTTGGAGGATGCTTGTGTCGGCTGGAGAGTCGATTATGGTGCCCAGTTTGCAGTCATCTGCGAACTTGGTCAGCCACAGTCCTTCATTGTTGGCCTGTACCTCTGAGAAATATATACCGAACAAGAGAGGCCCCAGGACTAAGCCTTGTGGGACGTCACTTGTAACTGGTTTGGAGTCTGACATGGCTCCAGCAATTCTAACCATGTGGGTTCTGTCCTTGAGCCAGTTTGCAACTCATCTAGTGACATAGGGGTTTATATTTAAGCTGGTGAACTTATCTATAATGTTCGAGTGGGGTATTGTATCGAAGGCTTTTGCGAGGTCCAGGTAGGCTGTGTGGACCACCTTCCCCTTGTCAATGGCCTTGGTGACTGTTTCAAAGAAATCAACCAGGTTTAAGAGGCAGGATCTGCCCTTAACAAAGCCGAACTGGGTAGGATCCAGTGTCTGTAGGCCCCAATATCTTTATTTATGAGGTCCATGATGATCCTTTCCATAGCTTTGCAGACCAAGCTAGTCAGGCTTATGGGGCGACAGTTTCCATGATCCGTTGAGGCACCACCTTTGTGGAGAGGGACCACTGTTGCTGTACGCCACTCTTTAGGTACATATCCTGTAGTAAGGCTGAGATTGAACAGTAGTTTTATGTTTGGGTTTAGCTCTTCTTGGAGTTCATGTAGGATGCAGCCCGGGACACCATCTGGTCCCATTGATGCTGTGTTTTTTGCTTTGGAGAGGGCGGCTCTTACCTGAGCATCTGAGATGTCAGGGGGGCAGCACTCTGCTGGGATAGATATTTGCCCTTTTGGTGGGAGGGGAGAAGTTTGTGCTGAACTTGTCAGCTAGGATGTTGGCAATGTCTGTGGGTTCAGTGTATTTTTTGTCATTTTGGACTAATTCTGAGCATATCTGGGAATTCCCACCCAGGTTCCTAACATAACTAAAGAAAGCTTTGTGATTATCCTTAGTGTCCTGTGCAATTTTTCTCTCTAAGCTGGCCTTAGACGATTTTATGAGTGCCTGTAGTTTTTTGCTAATACTGATCAGAGATGCCTTCCCTTTTTGGGATTTTGCTCTATCATATAGTAGCTTCCTCCTTCTATTGTATAGTTTGTTTATGGCTGGGGTCCACCAGACAGGATGCCTGCCTTTGGAGGATTGAGTCTTGGTTTTATTTGGGATTGCATGATCCATGCATTCCTGAAGGTGTTCATAGAATGCGTTTATAAAGGATTCTGTGGTCTGGGCCGTATTTTCCACAGGCCCGGGGGCTTTGAAGGATTCCACCTCGGTTTTGAGGAGTGTGAAATTTGCTTTAGAGAAGTTTTTCACTGTGGTTTTCTGGGCAGGGGGTGGGGTCGGGATGTGAATATCCAGTGAGATTAGTTTATGGTCTGATCTTACCAGTGAGGGATACACTTCTGGTCTGGAGCATAGAGTCCCCATGTTGGTGATGATCAGGTCCAGTATGTTTTCCCCTCTTGTGGGAGTGGTAACAAGTTGTTCCATAGCATTTGAGTTTATAAATTCTAGGAACCTTTGGGCTAGGGTGTTGGAGCTAGAGTAATACTCCCAGTCTATGTTTGGGTAGTTGAAGTCGCCCAATATAATGGTGTTTGGAGAGACCTTCATATTTTCTAGTGTTCTCAGGAAGGCCGAGTGGGGTTCCTGGGTTTGGGAGGGTGGTCTGTAGCAGGCTATAAACTGGAAGGTAGTTTTACCCACTGGATAGTCTCTGATGCTTCGTGCTGTGCCACCAACCTGGAGGTGTGGGTATCTTTGACGAATATTGATACTCCCCCTCCCTTTTGTGGTTTGGTCCAAGTTTTGGGGCTGAAAAGCATGGTATGAGGTATAACCTGGTAGTGCTGGGGTGCTCTCGGGAGCCTTGAACCAGATTTCTGTTACTGCACAGATATCGATGTTCTCCATGCTAAGGAGAGTTTCGAGTGCGTGCATCTTGAGGTTTAGACTTCTAGCATTGAGTAGCATTACTCTTAGTTTCTTATCCCTTGTGATACCTATGGAGGTAGGTTTGTCTTTTCAGCCTTGCCTAAAAATGGCACTATGGTGGTGGCAAGAGCCTTTGCCAATATCCGAAAGCCCAGGGGTGACAGTGCAAGCCTTCCCTAGCGAAGCATCGTGGCTTGTCGAGCATGTCATCCCAGGCTGACAGGCATTGGATCCCCTTTGAATGACACCAATACTTAATCCAGTTGTTGAAATTGATCATCTTGTCTTCATATTGTGGCATAATTCTTGGTGAGGGTAAGATGCTACTCAAGATCAGGGTTATACCGGCCTGGGCTACATGCTCAGAGAGCTCCTCTATGTCTCTCTTCATGTAGTCCAGGGAGGTATGTCTCAGGTCATTCACACCAGCATGGACAATGACTGAGTCATATTTGTACTTGCCTTGGAGTGACCTGAGTACTTGTGTTATGTGGCGGATCCTAGCGCCCGACAGGCAGCTCACCGTGGCCTTCTCCTTGTTCAGCCTGGTGAGCGGGACGTCAGTGTGCCTGATGATAGAGTCACCTATTACAAGTGTATCAGGTGTGTTGTTTAGCCTTAAGGGCTGTGACTGTTCGGCACACTGGCTTTGTGAGCTATGTGTTGCACGTGTTTTGTTTTGGGGTAGCGGTTGCTTGGGTGTCTGCTTTGGACGTCTCTGCTGCTTAGGCAGATTATTATTTAGAGCCTCCGAGTATGTTTTTGTGTGTTTATGTGTTTGGTTTGCTGTCATGGTAGGTCTATGTGAGACTGGAATTGTAGTGAGTGTGGTTTCCTTCTCCTCCTGACTGGTTACGCCAGTACTGAGTTGAGAGAGCTTAGCCTCCAGTTTGGCTATATGGTTGCATCTCTCACATGTGTTGGAATTTGTTGGGAGGAGGAGAGGGTTGCCTGTGTACATGAGGCAGTTGTAACATTGCCTCAAGATTCCCAGACTCACCAGCTGGACCAGAGAGGAGATTGACAACTGACCTTTGGACATGCTAGAATAGTATTGGGAATTCCTTTATAATTGAAAAAAGGGCCAATGGGGAACAAGGTACTCAAGGGGAATTTGAGAGGGTGTAGTGCTTTTAATTTTTTAGTGCTGACTTATATAATTGCTTTAGTGAGCAAGTGCCAGGCTTTAGAGTAGGAATAGGGTGTTTATTATGAGAACTAGATCAGTTCTAAGGGAAAAGTGAAGAGCAGACTTTGTGGAGCCGAGAATGGTTTAGACCCAATTAAGCGGCGCTGCCCGACGCTGTGCTATGCACAACATCGCGCAAAACCTTGCTAAAGCGGGTTTTATACAGGTAGACTTGAAAGAGCTAGAAATTGGTCCAAAATGGCCAGTAGACTACCAGATTCTTGTGCTGGGAACACTCCTCCAGGGATAGATAGGCTGCTCTAAGCTCCCCACTGCCACTAGTGAACAAAGAAGCCTCCCTCTATCCAAGAAAGGAAATGGTCAACACAGGAACTTTCCAAAAGTCCAGAATACAGCAAAGCCTGTATTTGGACTACTGTAAGTCAGGAAACATGGATAATTTTTTGTTTTTTTTCTTTTTTTGCAACAAACAGCAGGAAAATGCAATAAATATGTAACACAGGCTAGCGCACTTGAGTGTGTAGCCTCAACAGGTAAATGCAACAAACAGGACAAACTTTAAAAGTGCAGGTGCAAAAACAACTTTAAACAGTTTAAAACAGTTCAAGAAGCAGAAATACTTGCAGTTTAGCTAGATTGGACAGTCGCCCAGGTAGTAGCAGGAAAAAAACACTTTTATCAGGTTAGCAGTCACTCTTTTTGCCTCTCTGCTGCTAGCACCACTCTGCAGGACCACGAGGAGCTTGGCTGAGTAGTAACAAGCGCAAAAACCGCGCCAAAGCGGGTTTTATACAGGGGGACTTGAAAGAGCTAGAAACCGGCCCAAAACGGCCAATAGACTACCAGATTCTTTTGCTGGGAACACTTCTCCATGGATAGATAGGCTGCTCTAAGCTCCCCACTGCCACTGGTGAACAAAGAAGCCTCCCTTTATCCAAGAAAGGAAATGGGCAACACAGGAACTTTCCAAAAGTCCAGAATACAGCAAAGCCTGTATTTGGACTACCCTAGGTCAGGAAAGACGGGAAACAAGGATAATTTTTTTTTTTTTTTTTTGAGAATGGACCCCATTCCTAACTCAGGGTATAGTTAAAGTTCATGAAATTATTATTGCTTTAATCTTTGTTATCCAAAAGTGTTATTCGTGGCACCCACAATAGGGCCAGAATTGATTCCTGCAATTCATACGGAGTTACATTAATGGGTAGCATATCTAAAAATGACTTTAGTTTTTTTTTTTTAATTCAATCCATTGCTCCTACTACTGCTATTGGAACTGTCTCAGCATTTTTTCTCAACATTGCTCTCATTTCTGCCTCCAAATCTTGAGATTTTATGACTTTGTGTCTTGCTGTATGTAAAACATTGTAAAGGCAATGTGCAGCAATTTCAATGATCAATGCTACTTTTTTCTTTTTAATGAACTACTATAACTGGTGTTCCTGTACCTACTTTTTTGGACTGTTGGTGATCCAGTCTGATGCACACTTCATCATTCTCTGTAATACTTTGTGGTTCATGTTCCCAAAGCTTCTCATCTACTTCTGTATTGTGGTGTTCGTACAATCCTCATTGGAACAGTCTTGCTACACTATTGTGTCTTTCAGTGTATAGACCCTCTGTGTGTATCACACCCAGCAGCAAGGTATGCAACTACTTCTAGTTCTTTTTTTTACAGAACCTACATTTGTCTGCTTCTCACACTTGTTCATTGGACTTTGTAAACTAATATGTATGTAAGTCCACCACCTTGGGCTGCTATTATTAACCTTTCATCCCCTGGTTCATAGGATCACAGGAAGTTACTAGGCTATTGGCCCTAAGGCCCTTATAAGCCTAGCCTTGAGTTTAGCCCATGCTTTGAGAAGTCCGCACCCAAAGCCCCTGTCCAGCAGGGACACAGGGGGAATCCCAGGGGTATATTTTCTGTTTCCCATCCAGTTATCCAGATTGCGCTTGAAAAGGGATATTGAGGTACTCTTCTTGATGTGGAGAGGGAGTCTATTCCACAGATGGGGGAGTCTCTGGTACACAAATCTCTCCCACCAACAAGTCCTATTGATGTCACAGACCAGGTTGAGATTGCATGTGTGGGTTACTCGAGTGGAGCTTGACTTGCGGATATGCAGCATTCTCGTCAAGGTGTGGTCTGAGATTGCTTTGTATGCCATACAGAGGTCACCTGTGAGGAGTCTGTATGAAACTGAGTAGAGGGACAGGGCTTTTAGCCCATCTGTGTAGGGTAGCTCTTTGAGGCCCTGAATTCTTCTTGTGAAGAACCTCTGTGATCTCTGCAGCTGCTGCACGCGTTTTGCAAGGTACATGCTGAAGGGGGCATTGTACTCAATAATTGGCATTATAAGGGAAGAATACAGGGATGTTATGATCCCCTTGTACCTGGATGAGATACCCTTACTTATGAGGTGCACCATATAGAAAGCTTTCTGTACAAAGGAAGCGACATGGTGGTCAAAAGTCAGGTTACTATTTAACCTGGGTGCCCAAATCCCTCATGACTGATTGCGTGCTTAGGACATTGTTATTAATGTGATAATATGTGGGGACCATACATAGCTCTCAACCTGCTAAGAGGCCAACGTGGAACACAGACCATAGCAATATGTGACAAACAGTCAAAATGTGGAACACCCTATTTTCACACTGCTCAAAAAATGTACCATGACCATGGCCTTTCAGCTAAAATATACGCATGGACACACGCACATACACACACACACGCGCACACACACACTAAGTCACCCTCGTCATACATCTCAGCTGCCCAGAATTTTGCAGAATGTCCAAATTTTTGTCTTATGTTTTTGGTGTGATCCTCATAAAATATGTAGTTTTCAGGCAAATCAGGGGAATGAAATAATAAGATAATGACAGAGTAGGGGCATTTTCACATACATGGACAGCCTATTCCAGAAAATGGGAATTCTGAGAGATATATAGCTGTCTGTCCAATGTGTACTGTTTGTGTTGCAAACAAAATTTAGTTCTTTAGATCTAGTACTTATTTTGCTGTTTGTTTAGTGGATGTGGAAAAGATTCATCAAAGTGGGGATCCAGTTTTGTTTTTGTGTTTGGAGATTGTTACAGCAGGTAACTATATTTTTTGTTTTGCTATGACCATCCATTTATTATCTTTTTAAGTGTGTGTGTGTGTGTGTGTGTGTGTGTGTGTGTGTGTGTGTGTGTGTGTGTGTATGTATGCATGTGTATGTGTGTGTGTGTTTGGGGGTGTCTGAGAGGTCTGTAGTTTTACTTTGCCCGCAGGCATTGACAGTATATTCCAGTAGGGTTTATGATTAAAAAAATAAAAAATATATATATCAGACATTTAGCCACAATGGCTGAGCTAGGAGGAGGTAGAAAGTCAGCTAAAGGTTGGGCCTTGCTTTTAGCTCTACAAAAAATAAAATACTTACATAACATCCTTTCAGCTAAAGCTACTTGATTGTATGTAGACATTTCTTTTTTCATTCTTGTTTCCAGGTACCCTTCTATCTGTATGTATATTAGTATTGAAGAGTAGTGGTGCTTGCAGCAGAGCGGATTTCTAACCCTGTAAATGGGTTGGAATATGCTACAGACTACTATACCAAGCTAAGCATTTCATGAGCATGTTTTGTGAGTGACGACTAAAGTGCACAGCTGTACCCAATAACAGAAAAATCAAGCTGCTTAGTGAGATTGCACCATGAAAGACAACACGATTAAGAATGAGTAACCGTATTGTGGTGTCTTTGCAAAACTTGTGAAGTAGACGTGAAAGTGTATCCTGTTTTGTACCACTTGCTCTGAAAGGGTAGATCTCATGAACAGTTATTTGATTGGTTCATATACTGCGGTGGTGATTGATTGTAATTGCAGAATATGAGCCAATCACTGTGTAGCACAACCAGTGCTGTTCAGTGCAGAACAGTAGCATACCTATTTGATTGATTTGTATACCGTGATGCTGACTGGCAGTAATTGAGGTATACAAACCAATGAAAACCCGTGTTGTGGAGCCGAAGCTGTTCAGTGTGGAACAGTGGCTTCACTTATCGTTGAATGTGGAGCATTCTGCATAATCCAGAGCACTTGGCTGCCCAGGTGGGGTCATCACTCTCCCCAAAGGGGATGATGATGCAACTTTTGGCATTCCACTTGAGGCCATGTTTCAGGAACCAGTCAGTTGTTTGGATGAGACCCACTAGGGGAATTGATGACCACACCCAGCTTGAAGTCATCTGCAAACTTGGTCAGCCATAGCACACTGGTTTTGGCCTGCACCTCAGAGAAGTATATCCCAAATAACAGAGGCCCCAAGACTGATCCCTGTGGTACGCCGCTGATTACGGTTCTTCTGCTTGAGTTGGCTTCCCGTATTTTGATTAGGTGGATTCCATCAGTGAGCCAGTTTGCTACCCATCTAGGACTACTGTAACCCAGTATTCTCTGTAGCGTGTGCTGTAACTGCGTATTGCTGTAGTGTGATAAACTAGTTAGGTAGGGGTTCTATTCCAAGAGAGACCAAGTGTGTGTGTGTGTGTGTGTGTGTGTGTGTGTGTGTGTGTGTGTGTGTGTGTGTGTGTGTGTCTGTCTCTGTCTGCCTGAGACAAGAACAATGCTTTTTAGAGTATGCACACTCTGTACAATTCACATGACCACCTTTGGGAATCCTGCTGATGTCACCCACCTAGGAATACACTGCTGTAACCCAGTATCCTCCATAGCGCGTGCTGTAACTGCGTATTGCTGTAGTGTGATACACTAGTTAGGTAGGGGTTTTATTCCAGGACACGGCAGGTGTGTGTGTGTGTGTTTGACTGTCATAGCCTGTGTGGAGGTGGCTGTTATTGTCTAACCACTGGACATGTTGGGGAGCGGATTTTGTAGTTTTCTTATATGGTGTCTGTCTTATATGTCACAATGTCCACCTCACAAGGAGTACAGATGTCAGTCAGCCACGGGACTGTGTTGGCAAGCCATACCCCTACATCTGGCAAAAGGCCTGGTGAACAAAGTATGCAACCCTACTATTACCTGGAATACGTCCTGAACCCATGTGTCATACACAACTATACTTGCCTAGAATATCCCGCTATGTTGCTAGTACACTGCAGATTGATGACATTTAGTAGGCATGGTGTGATTGCAGTGGGCTGCAGAGGGCATGGCACCCTGTACAGCAGTACAATAGGCACATAATTGTGGACAATGTGCCTTCACTATTTTCCCCACTGGATGCCTGCAACAAATGTGATCCACAGAGGCCATACAATGCCTTACACATGTGCCCTGTATGGACCAATGCCACTGACACCAGAGAATACCTGTATCATGCTATCAATGCAGGTGCCGGGCCAATCTGCTGACTATAAGCAGGTTCTGCCACACCAGGCCAGTATTGGCATATCAGAGGATAACAGTCTGTGTACATAACATGTGCCAGCCAAACCAAGTACATCTGTACATGTCACTGTACATTATTGTGGGATATGCACATCCCAGGCAATGTCCAAGTCAAGGACTATCAAACACAGACATGGCATGCATTGCAAAGCTATGGCCATACACAATGGTAAACAGGATGTCAGGGCAGTTCATACAATACCCATCTGTGTGGGACATTGCAGACACTACAACCCTGTACCACGCTGCACACCATTGTTGGGTGGCGTGATGCCAAGGATTACCCCTCACCCAGCCTTGTACAGCCATCTTGCACAGCCAACCACTGGACACCAATGAAGCAATGCACACACGCATGTCAGTACTGGCACCTTGTGTCTGCATGTGGGGTATGATGATCCCAACCGCAGTCACTCTCAGTATAACTTCCATTGGCATACCGGCAGATGTCAAACATGTTCACATGCCCTAGTCCATAGAACCTCCAGATATCCCCTGTAGTGCATGTAGTACCTGTGCAATACTGCAATGTGGCAAACTAAGTAGTTTGGGAGTGTATTTGTGGGCCTGGCAAAGAGCGTCAATGTGAGTGTGGTTGTGTTGACAATGACATCCGTTCATGTGGACAGCCATGTGTGCTACACCTAATGTGTGTTTACTATATGTCTGTTGCAGATGTCACTCACCAACACACATATATGCTCTTACAGCACACCAACATGTCAGCTTTGTGGCACATGGAGTAACTCCATGCACTTGTAATAGTAATGACTAGTCAGTCAGGGGTTAACCCCTGTACTGGTAGGTGTGTGACAGACGATACTTAGGTTTTAGTCTCCAAGCCCTTCTCTGATGTACTTTGCCTCTGTCTGTCCCTCCCACACTCTCTCTGGTGGATGTGGAGGTGTACACCTGCTCAGCAGAAGCTTGTGTATTATATGTGATGGTCATGATCAGGTGATGGCCTCTGCACCTATTGCAGTCCTCCTCTAGCTGACTGCATGTGGAACAGCTGTGATGATGTTCCCATAGCCATTCACTTGAAAAACACAGTACAACATCTAGGAACATCATGTTGGTGTTTGCCCATGAGAGTCACTGTGAGTGGTAACTGGATCTGGTGTTTGGTAAATGGCATCACAGATGATATCTGGATGTTCCTCAAACAACATACACAGTGGGAAATAGCCTAAAGACAGGAGGGTGATGTGTCAGACATGACTACAGCAAGTAAGTGTAGCAATACTTCATTGAGACTACTGCCTGTTTAACAAGTTGTGTGTGGTAATGGCTGTTCTGCATGTTTTAAAACTGACAAGACAATGCTCTGTTTGTTAGAGACCCGCATCTGTAGGGCCATCTATGGACTGGTCAGTGTTTGGAACCATTTGTTTCCTGTGTTACTCACTGAACACACTTCTGTGAACAGCAGGAGCATAGTGTGAGGATTGCAGCCAGTACATGGTGATAGTGATGAGTTACTTCCATCGCATCCCTGACTGGACATATGTCACATGAAACAGTGGTATGACAGACACTGTCTGGGGTTCTCAGTGACATGCCAATAATGGGCCACTGTTCATAGCTGCAGTCACAAGTCTTCTACACTTTGTACAGATGTCATGCAGTATATATGCATGTGTTGTGCTCCTTCTGCAAATGTATACCATCTGTTGTGTTGGGTTGATGGTCATATCTATGCATGCTGTTGTAAGTAATCCTGAATGCTGTTGACTATTACTAAACCATATCTGTGTTTAAACTGCAACACCATAAGCTGTATGGGGATCCCGACAGAACCTCCTGTCTCACTTCAGCTGGCCATGGCATTGGGCACCAGCACATCTGGGGCCCAGCCTTGGACCACCACCTCTGTTGGCTCTGCACCACCTTCTGGTGGTACCGCCACTGAGGATGGGTCTTGATCCCCTGGAAACAGGTCCAGACAGGAACATGTCCATTATCGTACAGTCCCGGACGTGCTGCGTAGGGGGCTCAATAAGGGGTTCCAAGGCCAGATACGCCAGTTCAAGGGCAGAGTGTCACATTTACAGGGTGATGCTGCCCCTCCTAGACAACCCCCTGCACTGCCACCTTTGCAGCTGTTTTGGTGCAGTGGTGGCTGTCCATGGCTGAGGGCCTCCGTCCCACTGTTTCCATCTGGGGGCTCATGGGCTTGTGAATGCCAAACACCCTTCCCCATCTGAGGTGTATCCCCCCACGTGTGTCATATACCGACCCTGTATGCTGTCTTGTCTGTCATCCTACCCTACCTATCATCCATGAGCATATCTACTCTTCTTCCACCACATCCCATGCTCACCCTTCGGAAACAAAAGGCCATTTGGTTCCTAGAACAACATTTGACCCATACATATCTGTCCATTTCACACATGTGTCCAATGGATACATGTAACCCTTTTAATGTGCATCACAACATACTCCAGTTGTCCTCACCCCTGTCTCTCAGGCACATGATCCTAGTATGCACGAGTCCTAAATGTTCCAAGTATACGTGATTCAGACGATCCCATTGTACACACAACACTACCGGTCTCTATGGTTACCCCATTTATCTTTATCATGATGATGATGTCGCAGACAGTGCCTTGCAAGAGTACTGTTCTCACACAATGATTGGACAGGAACTGTTGTGTTAATGTAAATAACATGCACAGAGTGATGTATATTGCCAATGTACAAATACATAGGACAACACCACTACATAATACAGGCGTTGCTGGCGTTTCCCTTTTCATTCCTTTGTAATGCTTTGTTGTCACTTGGGATGTTCCTGATATATCTATATATATATATATATATATATATATATATATATATATGTGTGTGTCTATATCTGGACATAAACACTCACACATACATCTACATGATGGAATACATTTGCTATACTGTTGAATGACTGCACTGGATGATATGTTTGTGATAAGGTCCGATGTCTGTATATCTGCCATGGCTTAGTGGTAAATCACAATAGCTGTGTGTGCAGGGTCCTGGTTTCGGGCCTTGCAGAGGCCGTTTATTTTGTTGCAGGGCAGAACAAGGCCATTGGATACGGAGTGATTAAAGCAGTTGTGAGTGGGTGTGCATGGTTTTGCATGGTGCTAAGCAATGCTAACCTCTGGTTACAGTTTCTTACACTCAGCCTCTACATTGCTTTACCAGTGTAATACTCACATACTGGCGGCCGAGGCAGGCTTACACCTGCTTGCTCCCGCACTTGCAAATGCACTGCATTTGGTGTTTGCATCTGACACTCACACCCCTGGGTGGGAGTGAGGACTACGATATTACCTTGAGATGCCTATTACATCGGAATACATGACTACAATATCTTGAATGGCTGCCCATTAGGCGACAGTATGCCATTCAACTGTACGGAATCCGCTGCCTGTCTAGAGCTTGATTCATATTATAGGTGTGTTCCTCTTACAATCTGCACCCATCTGGCTAATACATGGGAACTGACACTCTTCAATGCAAACAAGTCATTTGTTTTTGGAACCCACATCCTTCAGCCAAGTCATGCTACTGCATACCTAATATTCTATCATCTTTCTAAGGTTGTCAGTGGAATATGTGCTTTCTGTCCCTATCAGACCTTGCATACGATTGGGGAAAAATACAAACTGAATCAGGGACACAGCATAACAACATCAGGGACACATTTAAATTATTGGTGCTATTAACCTGACACATTGACAGACTCAGAGCATATGAATTCATACACATTTTTGAGGTAAATGATGTTTATAACTCTTAATTGTTGTCATTATTCATTACGTGTAATTCACCACCTTTCCTCCAAATGTCACTAGTTTCAGGAGGGTTTAAGTGGGCGGAGTTAAAAACTGAGTCGAAATCAGGGACGTCCCTGGAAATCGGGGACAGTTCAGAGGTATGGTGCCTATTTGTTCCCCCAGTGGTTTATGGCCTGTCCAGTGGATGTGCTCTTAGGGGTTGAGAGGTATGGGCGTCAGCTATGCCCATTTTGGAATATTACTGACATCCCTGGGCAGTCCTAATACGACTGCGCCACCAACACCTGCACAAATAGGCCCATAATTGCATACCTATAGTTCCCCCACCTGCCACTCCTCTACAGCACTCCTCCTTACTGTGGGTGCAAGTGGGATATAAACACACCACTACACACTGCCCACTCTCCCCATGTTGAGACACATGTACGTTGTGTCGACCCATGGGTTATCAGGCTTGCACAACCTACTGGTCCATGTACATCTACAGCCTGGTGTGATAAGTCATTACCAGGCCTGCCTCCGATCATTAAATTTTGGTGACCCACAAGGGACATCGATGTCTATGTTTCAAGATTAGACCTGGCAGGTCTCTCCCACTGGTAGTATCCTGCCGGTGGTCTGGGAAGCAGTGGTGTGTTTACCTTTATTGTGTGTCTGCAGAAGACGCTCTAGCTGAGAATCGAACCGGACAGCGTCTGACTATATATATATATATATATATATATATATATATATAGATATATATAGATATATATATAGATATATATATAGATATATAGATATATATAGATATATATATAGATATATATATAGATATATAGATATATATATATATATATATATATAGATATATATATATAGATATATATATATATATCTGTATATACTTATATACATTTCCTATGCTGGGCACTGCTTAGACTCACGCAAGTGCACTCAGACTTGCTTACTGTTACTTATATGTGTTTACTACTGCTTATTTGTGCTTACACCTGCTTACTAGTACCTTATTCATTATGACAGTGCCACTTTGCTTGAATGATATTTAAGTTAAATATCTCATTTGATACTCTTTTGTCGGTTTTATGGCAAAACGACATTCATTCCACATGAAAAATGGTATGTGCTATTGTTGAGCTTGAACCGTGAATGCCTGTTTGTTAGCTGGATGCTCTAAACACTACACTATTGACACATTGATTCTGCATGTTTTTCTCTATTTCAATGAATATGATGTGTAAGCTATGCTCGGCGGAGGGCAGCAACGTGCAGACACTCTGTGCTTTGCTTAAACCTTCAATATTGCAGCAATTCCAATGTATAATAGGGACACAGGAACAGAAAATCTAATTGTGAAAGTTCTAGGGACCGGGCTCAACATTCCACTACGTGCTTGTATGTTTACTATTTCGATTTTATTTCACTGATCGTGGACACTCTTGTATGCGTAGCATACATGTTGGTATCCACAGACACTGAATTATTGACTTACTGTTAGGGGCGGGCTCTACTGGTAGGCATAGTAGGTTTTGCAAGTGTTGGGGCATGTTTACGCCTCCGTAGAGCAGTTGTACACGCCCCCTGCACTCGCACATGTTTCCTGTGCACGTCGAGGTTGCGACGGCGCACCCTCATACATATTCATATGGAGCTGCTGCACCATCTGTAGTGAGGACGCTCAGTGCAAGGCTAAAACCGTCCTTGCGCCGAGCTTCTCGAATCCCAGGGATACTTTCTCATGTCCATATGTCTTCCCTTCTGTTTTCCTTACTTTGTGTGTTAGACTTCCTATGGTAAATCCTTCACTTTGGAATTATTTCATAACTTCAGCTTCTGTAAATTTAACCTTTACTTTACTAATCTTCTGTTTTACAGTCCCCCTTTGTGATCTTATTGTTTAGGTTGTGAAAGTTTCCATACTTGGATACTTTGCCTGTATTTCTCTTCAAATATATTTGGAGATGCATTCTGGTATTGACTATTTTAGCTTTCTCCTCTGCACAAACATTGCAAGAAATCAGATCTCTTTTTCTTTCCCATGTCTATGTTTATTTTTCATGCCTTTTGAAAATCTCTAGGCTTTGTTCTTTACATTTTTTGCACTTTCTTGGTTACGTATTCTTCCAAATGGCCCAACATTTTTGTCTATATAATAGTTTTCACTGATCTGTTGTATAAATGAACACAAAAATACATGTGATGGTTTTGATAGTTTTTTTTATGCAAGTATTTTTCTTTCCATCAGTTTCTGTCTTAATTATTTTGAATGTGTTCTATCTGGAAATTCTGGGCTTCTTGCATAATTGTAATAGTACATAATGTCTTCCTTATCCTCAATACTCCACTCTATCATCTTTATGGCTCTTTTCCAGCCTCTCGTTTGTTGTGGACTACTACTTCTGTCTAAAATGTAGTAGGTGCATCCTCCCCTGAACGTGGCCTAGCCTCATTGTTGGAATGTTTCTGCGTCGTGACTCTACACTGCCAATTTTTCACTGTGTGCATATGTGGATGAGGCACTTGTTTATACTGAGACTTGTGTACCCAGTTGTCTTTTTTACTTTTTAACCTACTTCTGTCCATGATATATGCTATCTAAAATACATTGTATACAGCAGTGTCATACCCAGTAAAGTATAGTTTATTTAAAGAGAAGCTCATCGCTAACTAGTATCGATGTTTCCTACATTTCACTATAGCTGATTTTGCTTATTGTATGTATTTCTGGACTCTAACTTGTTCTTGTTACACAAATTTGTAAGAAAAGCAATTTCATGCATTTGCAACTCAACAGAATAAGTCCTAATTGGAGGTTATCAGTCTAATGGCCCTAGAGGCTTTTAAGCCTAGCCATTCATGCTCCAGTTTTCATAGTTGTCTGTGCCCAAGGGTATAAGCTGTTGCCGTCCATAAAAGCCACAGTTGAGAAACAGGGGTGAATTTATGCTTTCCCATCGATTGGTCCAAATGTTATTGGAATAAGCTTAAAGAAGAGCTTTGTTTCACATAAATGGAGAATCTTTTTCCAGAAAAAGGGTAAAAACACAAACCTGTTCCACCAACTTGTTTTGCTTATGTCACAGACAATGTTTAGATCCTCAGACTGGGTAATTCTTGTGCTGTTTGTTTTGTGAATGTGCAGCATATCCATTAAGGCTAGATTTGAGAAGGTCTTTTAGGCTAGGTTTTATTGCCCTGTGGTAGTCTGTAGGAGACTGAGTACAGCACAAGAGTTTGGGGTTTTCCAGATAAGACATGTTTTTTACACCCTGTATTCTTTTAATGAGGATTCTCTGTGGCCACTATAGTTGCTAGAAATGCCTGATCAGGTGCATGCTGAAGAGTACAGTGTACTTGAATACTGGTCTAATGAGAGCTAAGTATATTGGGATTATGATCTCCTTAGATCTGGATGCCAAGCCATAAGTTATAACTTGGCACACATAGAAGCCTTTTCTCACCACCGTGGACACATGGTGATCAAAGTTCAGGTTACTCTCAACCTGAGTTCTCAAGTCCCTTACCACTGGGCTTACTTTTGGGAGAGTGTTATTAGTGTTGTAATTTGCAGGGGTGGTCGGCTTCCCAAAGGGTACACATATGCATTTTTTGGAATTGAGTATTAGGCTATATTTCTGGCACCAGTTACTTGTCTGTCAGACCCTCCTCAAGGATATTTACATCTTCAGAGGAATCGGTCATTGCACCCAACTTCCAGTCATCTGCAGATTCGGTCACCCAAAGACCCTCTATATTTGCTATGACACCAGAGAAGTGTATTCCAAACAGGAGAGGGCCAAGTGCTGAGTCCTGTGGAACACCACTAGTAACAGGCCTAGTTGAGGAGCTGTATTCCCCTAGCCTAACTTCATGTGTCCTATCCATGAGCCATTTGACTATCCATCGGGTTACATAGTGATTTATGTCTACATTTTTGAGATTGTCTATAATACCTAAGTGAGGCAGTGTGTTGAATGCCTTTACCAGGATGAGGTAGGTCGTGTGAACTTTTCTGCCAGTCATCCATGGTTCAAGTGACATCTCACATTAGTCCACTAGGTTTAGTAGGTGTGACCTACCCTTGACGAAACTAAACTGGGATGGGTTCAGTGTTTGAAGATTTCCAATGTATTTATTAGATCCATGATAACTTTTTCCATGGTCTTGCATATAAGACTAGTCCAGTTTATGGGTCTGTTGATGGTCCACCTTTATGTAGAGGGATGACCATTGCAGTCCTGCATTCCCTAAGGATAAAGCCTGTCTGGAGACTGTGGCTGAATAGAGGTTCTAGTTGGCCTGACATGTCATGTATCAAACTATTTAGAAGGCATCCTTGGATGTTATCAGTGCCTATTGTTGTAGTGTGTTTAGCTCTGGAGAGGGCAGTGAGAACTTGATTACTAACAGTAGGGGGATAAGTGGTAGAGGGTATTTCCTGTGGAGTAACTAGTTATCTTCGAGTCATATGGACTCTGTCTTCTACTTGTACCATAATGCTGTTGTGTAACACTTTTTAGTAAAGTTACTGTCCTCTAGTCTTTTATCTTGGAGTTTTTTCTTCATGTGTCTGGCATTGGGTACTGCCTGAACTTTTTATTTAATGTGATTTGTTGGTTTTTAGACATTGTTTAGGTTTATTCATTTTATGGAGGTAAGAGCACTGCAGACACTGACTTACTTCACTTGAACACCATATTGGAAGTATGGAAGGCAGGAGTTCTGCAATTTTTGCAATGTTGGAGTAAAGGAAAATTATTTAAAAAGAAAACATGTATATCCTGTGTGGCGATGATAATGTAAAACTGTTATCAATATTTTTTTCCCTGTTAATGATGTATGCTGCAACTTAAATTCTGATGATTTAATAAAGATTTTTTTTGTAACTGTTACAACTACTCTTCCTCTTGACCTTTCATTACTAACTTTCAGGTTTCTTTTTTGTCTGTTTGTGTAGTCAGTTATATTTTCTGTCCTGTTAAGTTCAAATCTCTTTTGTAGCTTCTTTTTTACATGCTTCCTATTGCCAGTCAATATTTGTGTTTTTTTTCTGTCTTCACTTCATTGTAGGATGCAGTTCAAAATCCATCCAGTCACAACCAGAGACAGCGTGGCTATGCTGATAGTACCAGCGTATACAATTTTCGTAAGACAGATGCCCGTTGCACAGAGAGGTATCTTAATGATTGTATTATTTAATTTTATGTGAGACAAACAGTTTCCTGTTGAGTTCTGGAGGTGTTTTCATTGAATTACTATAGAAATGGTACTGAGCTCTTTCAGTGTGATTTCCGTATGTTTAGTGTGCACATGAATGTAATTGAACTCTGCAGTACTACATCAACTTTGGCTTTACTCTCTTTTTATGTTGTGTATGGTTGTTAGTGCCTGCCTGGCTTCTGTCATTGCTGATCTTTGTGTATTTTATGCATTACTGCCCTTTAGAGAATGGGCGAAGAGTACCTCTTCACCCTGATTGGAGAATGAACATTCTCCAACAGGATGTTAATGTATAGGTAAAGCCCAGTATAAAATAACTCCACTGCTTCATGACTTCATAATAAGGTGTCTTAAAGCTTGGACAGAAAAAAAGGAAATGGTTAACCATTTTTACTCTCTCTAAATGTAGCTTTTCTATTTAGTGAGTTTAAAATAAAAACAAAAAAGTAACGTGTATGTATGTTTGTGTGTCTATGCATGTGAGAGAGAAAGAGACAGGAAAAGACAGCATCAGCAAGAGAATGAGAGGGACAGCACATAACTTCTTTCAACTGTAAGAGGCAGGCTATCAGCATTTGATGCATAAATAATAAAATGTAGGAAATTATAGTGCCTGGCATTATTGACTGACTTTAATGCTCAGTGATTTATTTACCAGCAAGAAAAGCATTCTACGATGGTCAGAGCAAAACCCTGCAGCAAAATCAGGGACAGTTAAGTGGTATGGGGGGATTGCAATACCTCGCATTCTGTGATTCTCCTTTTCATTCATTTGATCATGAGATATTTGGTGTGTATTCACTCAAAAGAATGACTGTAACTGATTGGCGTGGGTGTGTGTAGGCATTCATTACATATATTTTGATATGAAGTACTTTCTCCAACAATTACATATTCTACACCAAGTTTGCAGCATTAGGCAGAGACACTATTTTACATCAAAAATATTTTAAAAGTATATATTAGTAACAAAAAAAATGCAAGACAGTTTAACAGAAAGCCTGGTCTCTAAGTGCAATAATGCCCTCCAGGATGGACTTTATCAAGGAATTAACTCCCTTCTAGAAGTAGTAAGGCCTTCTGCCTGCAGCAGCGAGCTTCACAACACCTATGGGTGGGCATTAATTCCCTAACACTTAACATATCAGGCTATATTTTTTACAAGTTTTATTGTGTTGTGCTATTTCTGCCCTTTCTGTGTGTGGGTCATCTAATACATTTTTTTAAGTAATGCCTTTGTATGTTTATTTTGTGTATACTTTCATTGATGCAATTTACATGTATGTGGTCTGCCACTTTTTATGAGTAGATGAGGCATGTAGACCTGTAATTCATACAATGTATGGACGTGTGTATACACTTTTAAACAGTGGACATTGATTAAGTGCTGTGATGATGCAAATGTTGTTTGAAGTGGAACGTAGATATTCTTATCACTGTCTAACTCATGTCAGGTGTTTATCAACACTTCCTCATCATCATGCATTTTCACCATACTGCCAGCATAGACTCGATAATAAAAAAATAGTGTACACAACACGCACAAATACATCCCACCTATTTTGTCAGTTTGTTTCTTTTACTTGTTAACTAGGGAAACCCACGTTACAGTTAACTGCCTGTTTTTAACTGTGACCCAGCAGCACTATCTGGTTAAGTGACTTGCTCAGCTGTACGGTAGGCAGATGATCACTTGAAATCAAACCCCATAGTACACGATGAAGCTCACTGGCAGCTCATAACCACAGTCTTCTGTGTAATAATATCAGGGATAAAACCAGAAATTATATCTAACGCTATGTAGGAATGAAAAACTAAACTAAAAGCATTAAAAATAAAGCACAGACCAAAACTAGATAGAAATTGCATTACTGGCAAACTGTATTGAAAACTAAAAACATACACTAAACTAAATATTAAACCTAATACACATTAACCTGAAAATCACTGTACTACTCCAGTACTACCACAAAATTGGCTGCAACATTAAAAAATATTAAAACTTACCTCAGAACTACAGTAGAAAGCCATCCTTGAGGTGACAGCCCATTCATAAAAAGCTGTGTAACTTGCATCAGTCCCTCTTCTGTTGACAGTCTGTTCCAGTTCCACTGAAATGAATGGGAAATAATAGTTCACTAAAAAGAAAACAAATATGCATCTTAAGTCGAGACATGGAAGGTTGTGGATGCTTCCACTAAACATCACCCACATTTTGCAGCCAATATACCTCATTGCCCAGCCAGTAGACCTCATCAGATCTTTCTTGATCTGCGTGAACCCAGACACTACAAGACAACAGCAATGGGACTGTATCATCACATTCATTCATTCCTGACTTTGGCCATAGTTTATGTTCAATGGCTGGTTGAAGATAAAAGTACTGGATATCCAGAGAGATTTTCTCCTTTTGTTTGTGGTAGATGGAACTAGGGTCCACTGCTATAGCACCACCTATGTGTTGGTAGTGCTAGCAGAGGTGAGGGTGAGGCAGTTAATTTATACATTCTGGAACAAGCTGACAACATGCCAGTATCATGCATATTTACATCCTTTACAGGCCAGTGTGAGAGAAAAATGCTAACTAAAGAATGAATGATGGGGCCTACTGCATAGCCACCATGGTTATGCCTCTTTCATTCAAGTCTTTTAGACACCCTCCCAAATCCAGTTATTCTGAAGTAATATCTGATACCTTGCTGAGTCTGGGTTGGTCAGAATCCAGAAAGTGAAATGGATAAAGGTGAAGTTCAGTTAGCTTTTTAGTTCCATGGTTCCCGCCATTTTTGTTTTGTTTTGTTTTGTTAAATTACAGGTATATGTTATAGAGGTAGGGTTGCCAGGTGTCCGGTTTTCAGTCAAATTGTCCGGTTAAAAAAAATCATCAAAACTGGACTAGTGAAGTCCGTTTATTTTTGCAGTCAGGAGTTAAGGATTGAAAAGTGAAAATTGAAAACATTATAAACATACTATATATGCAGTGCAGACTGTGCAATGACAATTACCACCGCCCCGCCGCCCGTGTTGTTCTCTCCCCTTTTCCTTTAAGTACGGTCGGTCGTCAGTACGGCTTGTTATTATTAGTCATCATCAATCAGCTGCTCTGCTCATCATGCGTGTCCGGGCTGTGAGTGTTACACCTGAGAAAAAGGAGGAGGACCTGGAGGAGAGACGGGACAACCCACCCTTCTGGTCCTTAGTTGCTCTGTGAAGCGGCCTCTCTCACCTCAGCAGCAGCTCCATTGCATAACAGTGGCTTCTGATCCAACGTTAAAACACTGGGGCAAAAAATGCCATTGCATTTGCTTTAACCAATTCTGCAATGCTGTCGGAATGGAAGCGTAGAAAGAACTGCTGCTGCTATTCCTGTCTTCCTTACCCAGCCCTCATCTTTCCCCTCCCCAGTTGTCCCCCTTTCCCTCCCTCCCTCAGCTTCACTGTTCTCCGGTCTCTGGCTGTTTTTCTTTGCCCGGGAGGCCTACAACTGCACAAAATGTCGCCCAGAACGCCATTGCCCACCGTAAAATGTGAGTATGTCAGTTCTGTTTTTTTCCCCGTCAGTCAGCTTGGTTGACATTCCTGTTTTTACTGATGACCAGATAATGTTAATAATGCGCATTTTCTAGTTGCTGCTGGACGCAACCGTTTTAGTACATAGAGGGTGGGGATATTTATAGAACTCTCACAGCAGTAGGGAGATGAAGCAAGCAATGGTTAGCTGAGTTTGTAGTCCTTATGTGTGTTCTTAAAACAACTCTGTAGTCATTGCTTTGCTTTGGCATGTTCGTTCCCTGCTTTTAATTATTCTGAATGCTTAAATAAACAGTCTAAAACAAAAACAAAATGCAATCAGTATTAATGGTTTCATTCTTCACTATGACTGAGTCAGCAATTAGCAGACACTACAGGTTAAGTGAATTACGTTAACATCTGTGCTTTGAAACCTGGAAGGATTACCCAAGTAAAATAAAAGTGTTCTATGTAGGGCACCTACACAAGTCATGAAATGTAAAGTAAACTTATAAGTAAAAGAAAATATTTCTGCCAAGAATAAAATTTGAATTGTTGATGTATTTGTTTTTGTTACATTCTGTGACCAAGTGCATTGTACTATGTATGCCAAGAGTAGGAATTCAAGAATTACTTGAAGTAGTGTTTATAATGGCTAGTGAAACGTATTCCTATAGCTTGGGGTACAAGATTTGATTTTCTCCACTTTTGTTTTTTTACTATGTGACTATGAGCAAGTCACATAACCAAATAATGCTCCTAGGTCATCTATGAAACTAGTCCTTGTGTCCAGTAGGCTTACCTAGTTAACAAACATAACTTTGTCTAGAGCACTAGTGGCATTTCTCACTGTTCTGTCCTTAAAGCAAGCAAGCCATTTGTTAAGCTAACTAGGGGAATGGCATCTTGTATTATTAGGTGAAAAAAATTTAAGGTATTTTCCCAATCCTGTATTTTTCCCAATATGTATCCCTCCTCAGCACATGTCCAAACCAATGTAATCTTGCCTCTCTGGCTTTGTCTCTAAACCTTCCAACCTGGGCTGACCCTCTAATATACTTATTTCTAATCCTGTCCACCCTTGTCACACACAGTGCAAATCTTAACATCTTTAACTCTGCCACGTCCAGCTCGGACTCCTGCCTTTTTGTCAATGCCACTGTCTCCAACCCATATAACATACATAGCTAGTCTCACTACCCTCTTGTAGACCTTCGCCTTGCACCAGTCCGGGGACAGACACACTAACAAGCAGATGTTCCCTATTTAAGCATAACGTTGAGTCTTTGAACAATAGGTGGGAAATTGGAAATCACCCTGTTGCCATTGCCAATGCACAATGCCACTTATCTGTTTTTTTTCTGGACTATCCACACAAATCAAATCAATTCTCTGCTCTGGACTGGTAGTCAGGAAATTGGGAAAACACTGTACAAACTCCATTTTTCTGTTTCACAAAAAGAAAGACTATCAGTGTTTGTTACAATTGGCTGATTTACTATGCTTTTTTTACAGAAAAGCATAGTAAATCGGCTGAAAGCAGGCATCTGGAACAGAAAAAGCGGGCGTTCCCATAAGCTGATGTCACAAAATGGGAGTGGCATTGATGGGAGAGTGGGTGGGAATGGGTGGGGTTATGGGTGATGCGAGGGGCATGACCTTAGTCCGGTTTTAGCCACAAAGAAATCTAGCAACCCTATATAGAGGCAGAGAAGTGTAGCTGAGGTTCAGGAAAAATTATTAATTATTTAATAAAAAAAGTTGCATTGTAATGACTTCTGCTGCTGTTATCCATTTTATGTTAGAACTAGATAAGATTACATTTGTTAAACTATAGAGTTTGTGCAAATTAGAGTAACAGAGAAATCTACAGCTTTGAAAAGAAGTGCAGAGTTTTTTTTTCCATGTGATAGTTAAGTAAAATTCATTTGCTCCTGCATACACAAATGATGACAGATGGATGAAATAAAAGTTAAAGAAGCAAGAATATATCCCAGAAAATGGACTAACAACCCCTGGACAAAAGTTTTATCCCTTATTCAGTCATTGAATTTAGATTTATCTCCATCAAGTTAGTCACTTTGAAAGTATGCATGAATGAATATTGTACCCTTCTTTATATCTATAACATTTCATACAGTGCCCTAGGCCTTTGTAAAATTTGTACATAGTTTTATCATAATCTGTTGTTTAAATGATTGTTATTGAAAAATCAGTAAAAAACTTTGGAGTAAAAAAAAAAAAAAAAAAAATGACAAATCCTAATGGGGTGCTTTCTTTGTGATCAAGAAAGTTTGTTAAATCTAGGTCTTGCCATATGTCATTTGAAAAATCTCATGAGAGATGTAAAATGTTTCACAGGTTATGTCTGCTTACTTTTCTGAAAAAAGCATCATTCACTATCAAATAAATATGTACTTAGAAATCCAACTAGGTGCTTGAAACTTGCTTATGAATGAGATCAAGGTTGTTGTGTAAAGAAATGCCATATCTCAAAGATCCCAAAGTTCATCCCCTTGGGAAGCAGAGATTTATTTTTTAAGTGTTTAATTGAAAAACATTGCTATCTCTGAAACAGTATTTCCAATTTTGGTTGGAGGGCAGGGTCTGCATTTCCAGTTGCTGGGACCATAGCTAATGACATATATATCATTTAAAAGTAACCTTGCTGAGCTTGGGAACTTGGTCATGATGTGTCCAGTTGAGTTGGGTGGTGCTGATTTTGACTGACATGTTTGTATTATTATGGACAGATGTCAGTCAAAGATGAAATTCCATTTATTTTTGACATTTAGGAAGTACACAACTGGAAGTGATTTTGATACCTATTGCTTTCATCCATGTCTGTTTTTGTTTGTCACACAGGCATAACATTACATTTCCAGAACTTTACACATACTAAATTTGCAAGTTAACATAAAATTCTTCACTCCAGCACCTTTTGTGGTTTGCACTCACCTTGCTGTTATGGACCTGTATATCTACCCTTTTCCAACTGTTCAAGATAGTGTGTAAACTCCCATTAAAAAAGCAATGTGTGTACTCATTCCATGCATCCTGAAAAGTTAAAAGTATTAGTTATTCTGCTGCATGCTAATGATTAAATCTCACTGAATCAGCAGGATGTTTCCAATGAAGGTCTTGTGGTTCCTTATTGGACATCACTTTTGCTATTCTGTGACATAACATGTAGCATGATTTTCTTTCTTCTGTGTACAGAGTACACTGCAAGACAGTGAGTATTCTGAAATGGAGGCTCTGTCTTCCACCTTAACTTTTTTGTGATTTTTTGCTTTGAGCCTAAGATTATAGGTTCGCTTTGGCTAATGTAAAATAAAGTGGATGTGGCAACTTGTAGGGTGGCACAGTGGTGCAGTGGTTAGCTTTGGCACCTCACACCAAGAGGTGCTCTGGTTTGATTTTTGGCTGGGGTGTCTTCTGTGCAGAGTCTGCATGTTCTGCTTGTACCAGTGTGGGATTTCTCTGGGTGCTCTGGTAACTCCACATAACTACATAACTCTGCAAATGCTTAACAATCATGTCTAAGAATATTTCTTTGAAAAACAAAGGACGGTCTTCAAACTCCAGTTTAATGATACTCATAAATTCACTGATATGTATTACAAACGGTGCACCTTAAAGCTCAGTGATTGTGGTATGCATCCATCTAATGACATCACAATGTTGCTGCAGGCATTCAGTCTGCAAGGCATTGTTGATGTGTGTGATCACATTTCAGTACAGAAGTAGTCTGTAGTGGTGGCACAGAGTAATAAAGCTTTGCTAATGAGCTGTGTGTGTGTGACTGCCAAGAGTACGGGGTTTGATTCTTTAGTCTGACAGATGGCGCAGAGGATTAAGGCTATTATCTGTTAATGAGCTACCTCCTGTGGTACAGGGCTTGCTTCCCTCAGCCCTCATTTACCTCCTGTGTGGCCTAGAGCAAGTCACTTAACCAGACAGTGCTTTGGGGCAATTGGGAATTTGGGCTATTTATTTACTTAGTTAGTTAATTTTATTTATTTAGCATTTGTTGACTGGGTAAGTGAATTGGTTCTGTGACGCTTTCAGCCATGACTCAAGCCGTTCTGATAGTGACAAAATACAACATACACATTATATAAACTGAACATGCAGAGGACTGAAAATGCAACACCTTATGACCATAGGAGATGAAAAACATAATAAGCAATCGACAAAACAAAAGTAACGTAATTGGAACAAGCATACATAAGTAAAATCTTAAAAACATGTACAATCTCACGAAGTGGACTCCTGCAGTCGCAACTCATTACAGCTCCCTGCAATTGTTCTTACCTAATATTCCTGACCCATGGCTCCCTGTTTTCCTAAACTCGTATAGTATTCATTTTCTGACTTCTTTACTGCTGTTCCTTGATGGTACAATGTGCCGTACCCATGATGTTCTTCTTGTTTCACTGTTGCAGTCATCACTTGTGGGTTATCTGTCCTGTGGTAGCCCTCGGCCTTGCCCGAATACAAGAGTCAATGTTTTTCTGCGTCAGCTGTAGTCGCCAGTAGTCTGATGTCAGGTTGTCAGTGCTATAAAGCAAGGCAGCTGATGTCATTACATCAGTCTTTCTTGCCGTGGACCCCATAGCAGAAGCACTTCGCACAAGTGCTGGTCGGTTGCTATCAAAGTTTGAATTTCAGCTGAAAACGTCTAAAGCTAAGTACCCCGTTCGGGACCCTTTTTTCTTGCACTAACCAATGTCTGAAAAAGTTAACAATTGTCTCGCCTGTGGAAAGCAGATCCCACACCGAGACTTCCATTCTTACTGCGTCACTTGTTTAGGCCCAGACCACAATGTCCCCCACTGCGGGTTCTGTGCCCTCTTTAATGCAAGAACCATTCGCCATAGAGCTCTTTTTGTAGACAGTTATTTTCGTGTTCCATGTTTGCATTCCGATATCCCATCCGTCAGCCAACAATCTGTGGACATTCTGAAAAAACGCCTTTCAATGATGCTACCGCTAAGCAGGTATCTGGACCGTACTAAACCCTTCAGAAAAACAGACCAGCTACTTTTCAGCTTTGTCCCAGGGGAAGAGGTGAAGCCCATTTCCAAGCAAATCATTTCCAAATGGCTATCACACTGTATCCATTTCTGCTACATACTACATGGGAGCCGCCCCCCCAAGTCTATTCGTACCCATTCCACTAGGGCAGCCTCCACTTCCACAGCCTTCCTCAGAGGAGTCCCCACCAGGGACATCTTGGAAGCTTGCCACCTGGACCTCTGTCCATACCTTTACAAAGCATTACCACCTACCTCTTTTTTCTAAGTCTAGGGCAGGGTTTGCCTGTGCAGGGCTTGCTGACCCATGCCTAGGGCTATAACCTATCCTTCCACCCCTCTTCTCAACTTTGGGAATCCTCCCACAGATGATGACTGCAGCAGTGAAACACAAAGAACTTAGTACAGTTGTGTACACTTACCATAAATGTAGATGTTCGAGTGTATTCACTGTTGCAGTCCTGGTTTCCCTCCCTCCATCCCCCTTATATCCTCTTCCCCTCGGGGGACATAAACTTCCTATGGCTTTTAGCCACCAGGATCACTTTACCTTATTTCCTTGTGCTTCTGACAGGTTAGGGCAAGAAAAACTGATGTAATGATGTTGGCTGCCTTGCTTTATAGCACTGATGACCTGACGTCAGACTACAGGTGACGCAGAAAAACATTGACTCTGGTATTCGGGCTGGCCGAAGGCTACCACAGCAGGGATAACCCACAGGTGATGACTGCAACAGTGAATACACTCGAGCATCTACATTTATGGTAAGTGTACACAACTGTACTTTCTGTCCCCTTCTTGAAGTATAACTTTCTTGTTAATATATTGGGCGGTGCAGTGGTGCAGCAGTTAACATTGTCACCTCATAGCAAGAGGTTCTCCGGTTCAATTCTCAGCTGTGGTGCCTTCTGCATGTCCTCCCTGCATTTGTGTAAGTTTCCTCTGGGTACTCTGGTTTCCTCCCACATTCCAAAGATGTGCGTCTGGAGCATTTTTCCTGGGTCTATATTATAATCTCGAAAGTTTAATAGTTCGAATAAATAAACATTGAACTGTATGCATCGAACTATTAAACAATCGAACCCAGATAAAAATATTTTTAAACCCCCCCCCCCAAAAAACTAATGAGTGTAGGCAGGGGGGCAAGCCCCCCTGCACCCCCACACCCCCCGCTACTTAAATATACCAACTCCGAGATTGCGCTATAGTGTAGGAAAGGGAAATCTTCCGTTTCCGCACCATACTCCGTTGAAGTGCGATCTCGGAGTTGGTATATTTAAGTAGCATAGGGGGTGCAGGGGGACTTGCCCCCCTGCCTAAACACCCTTTACTTGTTTTTTTTTTTTTTTTAATAGGGTCTACTAGAATTTTGATGGTTTACTGTTTCGATCACTAAAGTTCGATCGTTAGTGATTCGAAGCATTAAACCTTGGAGATTCTAATATAGACCCATTTTTCTCTGGGTTTCTGCTGAAAATAGGCACTGTCCTAGTCGGATTTTCCCGGTCACAAATGTTAAATAAATAAATGTTGACATCACATTGGTGTCAGAAGTTTGCATTATTTAACATGGCAGAGTGCAGATAACATCACCTCATGAACCATTGATGACAATTTGTGATAATTGCATCATTTTTTGTCTTTTCCCCTGAGATAACCTCCTAATACTTTTGTCACTCGTTGGGGTTATACTAACCCCCCTGCTGACTTCTTCTTTTTTTATAATTTTAATATTTTCTTTTTTTAATTCAACAATATGTGCAGTGCTGCAAAGCAGACATACTACCTTCCTGGAGCATGTACAGTGTTTTGCAGTATAGGCTGATTGGCACACAGACACAAGGCAAATCATGCAGACTACCAAACTGTAAAATGTTTCCACAGGAATTCTGTTGAAAGCCACAGATATTAGGGGAAAAGTAGTTGCTTCCTTATTGTGCTTGAGAAACTTTTGAAAATCTTGAAAACACTTGGCAATAACCAGAAGAGCCTTTCTCTGATTTCCTCATGCTCCAGGAACAGGAGAAGGAACTGCAGCCAACACATCATCAATGGGACAAGTGCGATAATGCAAAATCAGAATGAGATTTCACCAAAGGCTGTCAGGAGTGTACATTCATTACAGAAAATAAACAAATACAAACACAGTAGAAAAACATGGAGCATTTTAATGGTGGTAAAGGGAGTCCATTGCGATCAGAGCAGTGTAGAAAGATGAAGGTAAGCTCTGAAAATGATCACACTTGAGCTTTAAGTTGTTTTAAGATTGGTTGGTTGGTTGAAATATGTAGTGGGGTATGACTCTTTTTTTTTTTTTTTAAGCTTTATTAAAATATTTCTTAAGACATAGTCACACATAGATTAATGGAAAAGAAGACAAAAAATATTAACAAATTTTCCATTTACACACATTATGAGTTACGTTTTCTTTCTTTAGTCTTAACATGAAACTGCACTCAGTGGAAGCAGTCCTCACCTTGGAAGACGCAGACATTTGTGCAGTCACGGAGACCTGGTTCAAGGCTGTGGAGAGCACTCCAGCCATACTGGGTTACATCTCCTTCCACATATTTAGACCACAATTGGAAGGTATGAAAACTAAAGGAGGCGGTGTATCAATATTCATTAAATACACCTCCAGACTGGTTAAACAGCATGATTCCCTGGACATACTTCGGGTGTAGTTAACTGTTGGTAGGACACCTATTCAAGTCATTGCCAGATAAATGACTCCCTCCATGAATCAAGACACTCACTCTTCCTGTTTGGATCTACTTGAGACTATCAAGATACATCCAAACACCGTGGTTTTGGGTGACTTTAACTATCCATCCGTTGACTGGGTAAATTACTCATGCTCAAACTCACTTACCCAAAGATTCCTCAACTTTGTTAACTCCAGTGCCCTGGGCCAGTTGTTTGATACCCCCACAAGGGGTGCCAACATCCTGGATCTGGAACTTACCAATATGGGGGACCACTATGAGGTCTTCCCTGACGAGATCTGATCACAAATCAGTCTCATTTGAAGTAACTGTCACACCTGACCCCCTTCCCCCAGCAGCAACTAAACTAAAAAACTTCTCCAAAGCAGATTATAACCTCTTATGGGATGGTATAAATAGCTTCACTGCACCACTCCCCCTCAGATGGTAGTGGCAGCTATGTCGAGTTCTACACCAGTGCTTTATACAAACACCTGTATAACTGCATTGACTCAGCAGTACCTGATAGGACCAAAACAAGCTCCTCAAGGAAGAGCAAGCCTGCCTGGTAAACAACTGCCGTTAACAGGCTTTACAATAAGAGGAAGAAATTGCTATCAAAGAGTAAGAGGGAGCGAGCCCTAAACTGGAAACACTCACTCCTCAGCTTAAACAAGTGAATAAGACTTCTTGTGAGGTCCTCCAAAGCAAACTATGAATCCAGATTAGCTTCCTTAACTAAAGACAGCCATAAGGCGTTCTCTAGTTATATCCATAACCTGAAAGGAAAGGCCCAGATATGTGCCGAACTGATAGTTAATGATACCACATATACTGAGGCTGTGGACATAGCTAACCTGTTGGCTGACAGGTTCTGTCAAAACTTTACTCCCTTGTCCCTGCTACAAGTACCCTATGACATCCCTGCCACCTGTCCCCTACCTTGTATCTCTAAAGAGCAGGTCGTAAACGCCCTCTCTAAAGCCAAAAACACAGCATCTATGGGACCTGATAACATCCCAGGCTGTGTCCTACATGGGCTCCAACAAGAATTACCAACACCATTAGGTACTTTTTTCAGTCATAGTCTAAGCACCAGCTTCACCCCAGCTGAATGTAAACTGGCCACCGTTATTCCCTTGCGCAAAGGTGGTGCTTCCTCTGACCCTAGGAACTATAAACCTGTTAGTCTGATTAGCCTTATCTGCAAGGCCATAGAGCGAATCATCATAGACCTTATCAACAAAGATATAGGTAATCTCCAAACACTTTACCCTACTCAGTTTGGATTTGTCAAAGGGAGATCATGCCTGTTAAACTTGGTGGACTACTTCGAGACAGTCACCAAGGCCCTGGACGAGGGGAAATCTGTGTATACAGCCTACCTAGATTTAGCCAAGCCATTTGACACTATACCCCACTCAGGCATCATTGACAAACTGACCCAGCTAGGTATCAACCCTAATATCATTAGATGGATCACTAACTAGCTCACTGATAGAACCCATGTAGTCAAATAGGGGAATCCACCTTCAACAGTAGACCTGTAAGCAGTGGTGTTCCATAGGGATCAGTCCTGGGACCTCTACTGTTTGGAATCTATTTCTCCGAAGTACAAGCAAAAACTAAAGGTCTGTGGCTGACAAAGTTTGCTGATGACTGCAAACTGGGAGTGGTCATAGATTCTCCAAATTATGTCAACATCCTACAATAGGTTCTTACACAAATAAAAGATTGGTACCAAAGTCATGGCCTTAAACTCATTGCAAAAAAATGTATTATCATCCCTTTTCATAAGGGCGATGTTCCTGCTAATTACCACATCAGTGGCAACACCTTAAGTATGCACTCAGTGGTGCACACAGGTTGACAGCAGCCTTACCTTTGACCACCATGTCTCCACAGTGGTAAGCAGGGCATTCTATGTTGCTCATCTTGTAAGTAAAGGCATTGCCTCCAGGAAAAAAAAATAAATTATAACCTCCCTGTACTCTTCTGTAATCAGGCCAGTAATTGAGTACAACACCCCTTTTGGTATGTACCTTTCCAAGCAACTGCAGCAATTGGAGAAACTGCAAAGGTTCCTCATAAGGAAAATTCAAGGTCTTCAGCATCTGTCCTATGTGGATCATCTGAAATCACTGTCACTTTATTCTGTTTCCTACAGACTACTCAGAGGCAGTCTCTGCCTTGCATACAAGGCAATATCTGACCCTGCTTAATTGGAAATGCTGCATCTCTGTAAGTCAAATAGTACACGGGTTACTCGCTCTAATGACCTTAACTTGGTATGTGGCATTAACAGAAACTACTGGAGGGACAGATTTGTTTTCTAGAGGTTACCACACCTTTGGAACAGACTCCCACTTCGTGTCAAACAGAGCACCTCATTAGCCCTCTTCAAATGCAGTTTGGACAATTGGATGGGTAACCATAAATTCTCCCAGGGGGTTCCAACCTGTGTCCCTCTTGAACAGGGACAGTAGGTGCTGATCGTGGAAATAAAGGTAGAACTTGGCTAGGCTTGTAAAAGCCCTAGGGCCATTAGCCTATTTAACTTCATATGATCCTATGATTCTGTAACAACTGTCTTTCAGTCCAATACATAAATCACTCAGTTCCTACCATCTCTTAAACCTCAGTCTCCTGAATATTGTTTTGCATGTACTGTTCCCGCAAGTTTATTTTCATTAAGTTGTCCCTTCCCTTTTCTAAAGGTACCTCTTCCAGTTCTTTTATCTCTTTTACAATATTCAGCACTTCAAATATAGTTGGTTTAGATTTTGATTTCTATTGATTTTTTTAGCAGCCAATAGAATTAAACTTAATACGGCCTTACTGTGTCAAGGCAATTCAGATTCTGAGTCAGAGTTTAAAAGAATAATTAAAAAATTTCAACCATTTTATTTCTGACAGAGTACTCTGTAGTGAATTTTTAAATCTGCCAACTCACTACACTCCCAAAAAAACAGTTACCCCTTAATTCTCCGGTTCATCTCCAACATTTTCTATCTACCTGAGGAAGAATTCTATGAAGTCTGCTTTGGGTATAAAATACCTATGCAAACTCTTCCAAGCAAAAATCCTAAACCTTCTGGGCTTCGTTGCATACTCGGGAGCCATACACCTCCCATTGTTCCCTTTTTAGATTACTTTTCCAGCCCCTCTTCCCAATCTTTTCTAACTATGTCTGATTGATTTTTATAGTCATCTTGCAATATTTTATATGCCCTACTAATTATTTCCCTTTTAACAGCATCTTCTGTTTTAGATTCTACTAAAAACTCTACCAGAGCACGTGTTTCACTTAGGACTCCCCTATCCTTTCTCTTTGCCCTTACTCAGATATCAAGCCCTTATAGAGAAGACAGTCTCTCTAACCCACAAACTACTACTTTGCCTCATCCCACTGTTGTTAGCTTTTCCTCTCTAGTTATTTGCTCCCAATACCTTTGTTCCTTTGCCAGTTTTATCCAGTAAATGCAGCCTCACTTGCCTATTTTCTGTATACCTACTTACAGTCATCACTATTGGCAAAATCTCCTTTCTCCGTTCATGGGTTGACTTATTTCTTCAAATATTTTCTCCACCTTTATGAGTACACTGTTCTGTACAGTAGTCATTAATTCTCCTTAAGGATTTGCATCCAGAATTCAATTTTCTCTTATTTGTTGAACTCTCACACTGCTTTATCATCTTCCCTTTCCATTTTGAATTGTAACATGTTTTATGTATAGGAGCCTTAACTGTGTAGCTGTAAAAATATTCCTTCAAATCAGGTAATCCTAAACCACCTTGTTCTATTTGGAGGATCAGCTTATACTATTTAACTCTTGCCCTCTTTCCCACCCAGATAAATTCCTTCTACTCTTTATTATTAATTCTTGTCCACAACTTCTCTTCTGATTAATAAAAATATGTCTGACCTGTATATGAAACTAAGGGGACTACAAATATTTTCACTGTTTGTATCTTACTATACATATCCATAAACAAGAGCTTCCACTTTCTCAGTTTTTATGTTATCTTTTGTTTAGTTTTTTTCCACATATCCTTAGCTGCCATAACAGATGCCTTTTTAATGCCTACTCCTAAATGCTTCATCTTATCTTGTCTGTATAAATATGGGTGTTGCTGGACCAAGTCATTAGTGGGGGCATCATTTCTGGCTATAGCCTCTGCTTTATCTTCATTGGGTTTATATCCTGAAAATGCTTGAAACTGTCTCATATTATACCATGATCCCCCCAAAACGTGCACGCTGATTGGCCAGCGTGCCCGTTGTAAATCGAGTTATACTAATGGAAAAAGGTCCGGTCGCCCGGACTTTTTTCCATTAGTATAACTCGTTTTTTTTAAACACTGTCTCGCTATGTTAAATGGGTTTAACATGGCGAGACGCTTTAAATAAGCAACGGAGATCTCCGTTGCTTATTTTAAACTGTCTATGTTAAACCCATTTAACATAAAACAACGGAGAAAGCAAGATCTCCGTTGCTTTTTAGTCTCGCTATGTTAAATGAGTTTAACATAGCGAGACAGTTTTAAAATAAGCAACGGAGATGTCCGTTGCTTATTTTAAAACTGTCTCGCTATGTTAAACTCATTTAACATGAGACTAAAAAGCAACGGAGATCTTGCTTTCTCCGTTGCTACAACTCTGATGTACTGCGCAGGCGCAGTACATCAGAACTGCGGATGCCAGACATCTGCGGAAGGGCAGTAAACAGGCATTATACTATGCCATTATTTAAGAAAAGTAACAGTTTCTTTTCTTAAATAATGTCATGGTATAATAGCAATAACCCACTTCTGGGTGTGGGTAATGCTAAATTTACCCACGGTTGGCTTTGTTTGGTGCCGCGGGCTTCGCCCTCGGGACCAAACCACGCCAACCGTGGGTAAATTTAGCATTACCCACACCCAGGCGTGGGTTATTGCTATAATATTCCACAACATTGAGATAAACCTTTTCTTGATTTATCAGTTACAAAATAATATCATCTGCAAATAAAGCCAACTTTTCTTGATTACCATGCCAGTTATATCCTTGAATTTCTGAGCCCCTTACTTTCATTGCATATAAAGCAAATAACAAAGGGGAAAGAGGATATCCTTGCCTAGTTCCTCTGTTCAAACACAACGTATTGGAGAGAAACCAAACTATTTTAATTTTTACCTCCAATACTGTATATCCTCCTAATTAAACCATATTATTGTGTTAGGTAATGCAAATGCTTCCATTGCCCTATTCATACAATCCAAGATTACTCTATTGAATAGTTTTTCTGCATCAAGACCCACCAATAACAGAGGTATTGTCACTCTGCTTCCCTGTGGGTCATCATTGTTCTATTAATCTTGTCAGATGTTTGCCTTCCCAAACTTCCCAAACCACAGTGATCCATATCTGTCAGTTTTGGCAGAATCTTTGTCATTCTTTATAGGATCATAGGCAAATATTAGGTTAGCTGCCCTTGTCGGCCAGTTAAAGCCTACACAGTTTCAATTTTATTGCTTGAATTAATCTATCCCATTTGGTTAGAGGTTGGTCTTATCCTTCCCTTGTTCAATAATTATATAATGTTCATATTGATCACTGCTATAGTAGCCTTAGCTATGTGGGTTATATCCTGCCAAGGATATAACAGCCATACAGCTTTCAAAGCTTCAGAGCACCATCCATGCACCCAAACCATCAAGTTAACTCAAACTGAGCTGACTAAAAAGACAGGTTTGGGCACCAAGCCCTTCAGATCTTTTCTGCCATTGTAAAAAGTGCTTTTCTGTGGGCTTTTGAGAATCAACTGTTGGGTTGTGCTGTTCCTTTGCTGAACACTTAAGTCCCTTTTGGGGAAAAACCTTTACCCTTAAAAAAATTGTTTTATTGTACTTTCCTGTTTGGGAAAGTTATTTTTAAGTTAGGCATCTATGTTTTAATTTACTGTCGTGAGACTTCACCTGTAAAATGTCAGTTCACTTTTTTCTTGTCAGTTTGAAAGTTGTTTAAAGTTAACTGAAAAAAAAAGTTTTTTTTCTATGGAACAGTTGGTTGTGTTTATTTTACATTTTGGGGTTGACCATGCCAAACTTAAAGTGCTTTTTACTGTGTTTTGTGAGAAAAATGACTTTGAAAAACTTGGCTCTGGCTCTTGCCCCCCCCCCCTTTTGTTTTTTTTTCAGCTTCACCATAAAACAAATTACAGGTTCCGTAGTTGTTCCTTCTTCCAGCCACAAAAAGAAAAAATTAAGCAAACAGCATTTGCCACCACAGCAGGCTAGCCATTGGTCTGAGCCACTGGTGGGTTGCTCTGCTGTGGCGATAGCTTGTTCCTCGGACCATTTATCTTTTACCCTGGATCCCTCTGGTGTAGCACCTACAGTCAGTATAGACCAGGGGTTAGCCACGTCCTCTGCAGCTGTTTGGGTTGCCTCAGTGGGCAAGGGAGAGCCACTGTTGTTCCTCCTTGGATAGGGAACAGGGAAGACTTCCCTGTGTTTGGTCAGAATGTTGTGCACATCCATGGGGAAGCTGCTGCTGCTGTTAATAACACTGCTGGCCTCATTTTTCCTGTCAAATAGAAACAGAAAACTAAACATGTTATCTATTCCTCCTTGAATTTCCTTAGACAGGTCCTGGCTCAGGGTTTAATTCAGGTATTGATTCTTCTTATAAACTAGTTTGTAACAAAAGAGAAATACTTATTTTCCTGAAGTGATTCAGGCTACTGAATCTTTTCAGGAAGATGAAGGAAGTGAATTATGGATTTCTCCTCTACTGCCTGATTCAGACTCAGAAGAGAGCTCAGTTTCTGATTTTGTCTGAGGTGGTTTGTGTTTCTCTGAGACTATTTCCGGAATGTGCCAGTGCTTTCAGTGGGGGATCCTATTTCTCAGTTCCTCAGAAAATACTGTGAACTGTTACAGAAGGAATTTCCAGAACCTGTACCCATTTTTCCAGTTCTCTCGACTCTGGAGGATGTGTGTGTCACTGCCTGCAATTTTCCTGATAGTTAACCTGCTTACCTAAAAAGGCAGAATGTATGTGTTCCTCAGTCATTTAAGTTTTTATACACTCTTCCCAAACCTGACCCAGCAGCCATAGTGTTAGTTAATCCTGCTGCTAAACATTTTGTTAAATACATTCCTACTCTTTCTGACAAGGATGGGGAAATTATTAATAAGCATGGGGAAAAAGTGTATGCTTTTGCAACTTTTATTTTCAGGCTCATTTGTTAAAGCTTATACTGACTAATAGTGAAAGTATGAGGAAAGTTACGTCTGCAGTTTCTTCTTGTGAGGAAAAATCTGCCTTAGATAATTTATTTTCTTCATTTTCACAGGTCACAACTCATTATTTGCAGTGGGTGTAGGACTCAGTTGATGCTTTCCAGTACTATGGTCACTTGTACTGTTTTGATGAGGTTTGCCTTTCTGAATTTTCACAATCTCACAGATGATGTGAAAAATGAGATTTTAAATTCTCCTTTGGATAGAAATGTAGTTTTTGTTTCCTTTGCTGCAGAGATTGTCAAAAAGTGTGATGAAAGAGGTAGCTAATGCAGCGAATCGCTTAATATTTTTCAGCCTTCCTTTTCCAAATTGTCTAAGTGGTTCTTTAACCCTTCATCCAGTTTCAGCAAAAAAACAAAATAAACAGTCGCACCAAAATGCGGGTAAACTGACATTTAAGATGAAATGATGGGGGGAGAGTAAAAAAAATTCAGGAACCCCCTAAAACCAAGGACTGTCCAACAAATCTGAATGACTGTCTAAGGAACCTTGTTCCCCCCTCCCACCCTGGTAGTCTTTTTCCCTTCAAGAATGTCTGAATTTCTACTTTTCTGTCCACCATCTGATAGTTTCAAACAAATGTGTCCCAAAGATCATTCAGCAAGGCTACAGATGGCAGTGAGAGGAAACCTGGCCTTTCTAGGGGGTAATTCCTCAGCCATCAGACCAGACTTCTATATTTCCCCTGTCTCAGGGAGTGGTAGAAACAGTTCCTCCTTCCTAGGTTGGGAAATGTTTTTATTCAAGGTTGTTTTTAGTGCCAAAGGAAGAAATTGCTTGGAGACCAGTTTTGAATTTTTCTCAGGTACTATCTTGACAGAACTAAATATTTCAGGTATTTGGATCAGTTTCTCATTTCTTGTGAAGGTAAGAGGAAGGTACAGCCTATGTCAAAACAGACTATTTCCAAACAGTTGTCTCAGGCTATTAGCGTTTGTTATACTCACAACAACAACACTATTCCAGGCAGGGTAAGGCCCACTCTACCAAGGCCTTGGCTTCATCTATGGCTTTTGGAAAGGGTTAGACTCAAAGTGTTTTAGAAGCAGCAACTTGGTCCTCTATACATATGTTTAAAAGACAATACAAGCTTGATTCCTTCTCTAGGTCTACATTAGGCTTTGCTAGAACCAGTGGTGGCTGGTGACTGCAAATCAATGGGGGGCTACAGGAGACAGCCAAATGGGTGGGGCCAATGGAGAAGGGGTGTGACCAACTAGAAAAGGGTGGAGCTATGCTAAAAGCCGCAAAGACTGGGACATAAATTAAATACACTGCCCTGGGTGCCAAACCATCGTCATGAGAGTCCAATCAAGACAAAATGAATTGTAGAAGAAAAAAAATATTTCAGTGCATTGGCTACATGGCAGCTTACGTAATATCTAGATGGAAGCAAAAAGGTTGTGAAGCATGAAAAAATAAATTACTTTTTAAATACATTACTGGAATGCCAGTCAAAATCAAGTATAAAAAAACAAGCAACATTCAACTCATACCACTTCTCCTTGCACTGCAGTTCTAATTATAATTTATATTCAGCTTTATAAAAGTACCAAATAACATGCTGAAAGTAGCAATGTCTGTGATACCCCCACTTGTAAAAATGTTTCTTATCCAAAAAAAGACCTGCTGCCTGACAACAACTATCTACTTGTTTCATGGGGAAAACATGATCAAAGTAAAAAAATGAACAGCATACAAGAAACAAGCTCAAGATAAATTGCTTAAAGGATTACTGCACAGGTTATGGACCACACATGATAGATTGACATTCTGTTTAGTTTACGGGTAAAGCCTGCAAAGATGACTGCAAGTCTCCAACAAATGTAATGAGCTTCTAAAAATACTGTAATCCTGTCCTTTATTACACATACTGTCATATGCATTTCAGTACCTAAGGCTTAAACGCTATCTAGTTATGCAAATATTCTCTGCATGGCAATAACAAAAAGGCTTTCAATGTTGGTAATTCTTTGACAGTATGCTTATTAAGGCTTACTTGCATCTTACAGTCACAGACAAGATTACCTGATGGTCATTATGGCATTGCTACTTAAACACAGCAAAAGGCACAGCAACAACATGCATTTTCTGAATAAGAAGCATAAATCAACATTATAAACATATGACAGAAAAACAGAATATTCTTCAAAAATTGGATGGGGGGATACTCTGCACACTTACACTACATAACTGCTCCTTGCCTTGCTTGGACACATCCAGAGTCACTACGTGGGGCACTGGGGTGCAACAAGTATGTCACAATTTGAAATGCCACTTGCTGATGGTGATGGCCCCCCTGACACATTTGTCATATCTCTCAGCTTCAGAGCAAGAAATCTGGACAAAGGCATAAACAGAAGTGGGACAGAGGCCCAAAAATAAGGACAATTGTTAAATATTGCTCTTATAAACTTAGAAAGATAATAGAAAAGTAGGTCTTGCATTGGTATGAATTTTCTGAAGGGTATGAAATCTGAAACTCAAATGTCTGTCATTATTTTCTAACTTCAGTCTTTAATGATTTGTCACTAATTTGCCAGAAAGCCACAATTTTATGAAAACTGACCAAAAATGTGATGGAAAAATATAAAATAGCCACACAATACAGCTGGGAACCTGTCAAAGAAGGGACACTTTTTTAATATTAGTACTGTTATCTTGAGCAGCTGACAAAATAAGAGAATCTACATCCATTTCTGAAATTAAAAATAATCTATAACTCTGATTATTACAATTATTTATTAATTGTAAACCCTCCATGTTTTCTTCCAAATTTGCCGTTTTGTGGTGGGATTATTAGGGGGAGAGCAACATTTTGAGCCAAAATTGGGGACAGTTGAGAGGTTTGGATATCCCTAATTGTATAAAGTGATTTATTTGTACGTACCTCTCAACCTCTTAATGCAGGAAATCTTGCTAAGGCCAACTATATTGGGGGAACATATAAACAGTACTAAAAATTGCTCTTGTATAAACTTAGTTGACAGAACAACAAATCTTGCTTTAGCATGCATTTTTCTGAAGAGTATGAAGTCTGAAACTCAATGTCTGTCATTATTTAGTGACTTCATTCCTAAATGATTTGCCAGAAAATCACACATTTTATGAGGAACAAACCAAAAATAAGAAGCAAAAATCTATTCATTCTGCAAAAATCTGGACAGTTAAGAGGTATAGTTCAGCCAGGGCTGTCTGAGTTTGCCGCCCTTCCCCCTCACAAAATCATGGTCGAATGGGGCCTCCCCCCTGCAGCACCATTACTTGGTTATTTCGCCCCATTTACCATAAACACTGTAATGTACATACTGCTTTACTTCTACGATGATTTGGATTTCATTTAAAAGTTTTATTTTACATCTTGCATCACAAACACTAATAGACATCTGCTAAACAAAGCAATGCAGTCTCACAATGAAAATAGACTTAGCATTAAAACTTCTCTGCCCTTTAAACTCATATTCCTTGAAACAGCACTGAAACCCACATTCAAAGAAAATACATCTGGCCAGTGGCAGATAAAGTTTAACTTTGGACTGTTTTCAAATCATAGGCCCCTTGCACAGGAAACATACATGTGTTCTTTGATACACCTTCCTAATTGTATTAAATTATATTCTTTGTATAATACAGTACAGTTGTTAGATGTCATTTTAAATTTATTGTTTTGAACATTTTTCCAGTAAATAATTAAACAAAATGCATGCATCAATAATGACAAAACTGCCCATTTCCATCATAAAAGTCTACTCGAACTTCTACAATCCACCAGTATCAGTAAATATGCACAATCTCTGCAGAAGTAAAGTCTAAATAATTCTACATTAAAGAGATCTGTAACTAATGAAGAGGTTGCTGCTAGCAAACAACTTTATATTTCATTGTTTCATCTACAAATAAAGTGCCTGTTGCCCATGAGGAACAAATTGCCTATGTTACATTAAAAAATAAGCTAGTAATATTGCAATAGGGAATGGATGGCAAACTGATAAGTTAATCGTTACTAGGTGTCTTTGCCAAAGAGGACATTCTCAGGATTACAGCATCCACCCCCTTTAAAAGTACAACATAGTACAGTATCAGCAATGTATCTCTATACTGTGGGAGTAGAACCCACAGCCTTCTGCATTGAAAACAAGTACACTACCTGTTGTGCTATTAACAATGTAAGCAGACTCAGCATAAGCACTAAACTTCTCTTCAAGCTCTCAGCTCCTTGTAAAATCCCCTCGACACTCAACTATATCTCAACTTTGAAGCACAAGAACTCTGGAAAAATCCAAAATTTATTGGGGGGGTTCAAAAGCCCAAAAACTAGGCACACATTTTAAACATTGCTTGTATAATCTTGGAAAGTTGCTAGAATAAAATGCTGTGTTACCACCATGTATTTCACTGCCAAGTGTTGAACCCAGGACCCTGTGCACTACAGTCAGAGCAACATACCACTATGTCAAATCAGCTGCTTCTTGAATGACAGGTAGACCGAAACTTAAATGGCTATCATTTAGTGAATTCAGTTCTCACCATAGCGCTCAACCTCTTAGCACAAAACACCTAGACAAAGCCAATAATGGGGGAATACAGACCCCAAAATAGGAACAAATTTCAAATATTGATCTTATAAACAGAAAATTGCTATAATAAAAGGTTTTGTGTTACCATGTACTTTCTGAAGAAGATGAAGTCTAAAATTCAAATGCCTGTCGTCATTTAGTGAATTCTAAATCCAGAAAACCACAAATTTCACAAGAACTAAAATATGAGGCAAAAATTTTACAAGTGGAGGTGGGTAGGGAATCCAAGCTCTTGCTACATGCTCCCAAGGTACAGGGTTTGAGTCTACTCTAGCCATGAGGTATATTTAATTGGGGCATTTTATACACACACACACACACACACACACACACACACACACACACACACACACACACACACCCTACCTGAGTCCATTGCAAACTGCTAGCTCCATTTGTTGTAGTCCTGCACTAAATCCCTCCATTGCTCGTCCTTTCCTGCACTAAAAAACCCACGAGAGTTGCAGTCCGATCCCTTTCCACTCTATGCAATTGTAACTGCATAGACTTCTGCGATCTTTGCTCTTGAATGCTGTCTTTTTAATCCGGACTGTCCCTGCTGTTGAATGCTGTCGTCCTAATCCAGACTGTCTCTGTTCTTGAATGATGTCTTCCTAATCCGGACTGTCTCAGCAGCAATCCGGATTCCCTGTGCATGCTCTGGACTGGTTCACCAGCAGTTCGGATATCAGGAAATGCTGCGAGCGCAAAGGTCCGGGACTTACATTTTTTTTCTTTCTTAGTTTTTTTTCTTTCTTCTTTCACAGCTGGGGGGACTGCAGTCCTACAGTCCAATAGCATGGGCTGCCCCTGGCTAGAACCATTCTCCAGGATCTCCTAGACCATTCCTCTTCCACCTCCCAAATATAGTAAGCTAGGGTAATATATCCATATAGCTTAGGCTACTGCTGTAGTGATCAATATGAAGAACATAATACAGTTGTGAAAGTAAACTTACAATAACAGTATATGTTTGAATGATCACTGCTACAGGAGATGCTCTCTCTCCCTCCACCCTCCTTATTTTGTGGTGCATTGTTTATGCCAGGCTGTGAATAGTTATTGTTTTGTTGTTCCTAGCATTGTTCTTTCAGGGCTCAGCCTCTCTGTCTTTCTCTGTCACTGGTGGCATGAAAGCACTGAACGGCTCAGCACCCAAACCTGCTTTTTTAATTAGCTCAGCTCGAGCTGACTGACAGTTTGGGCACATGAAAAGTGCCGTGAAGCTTTGGAAGTTGGCCTCCTCTTATATCCCTGGCAGGGTATAAACTATATATGTAGCTAAGGCTACTGCAGCAGTGATCATTCGAGCATCTACTGTTATGGTAAGCCTACTTACAGAACTGTACTTTACTCCTTATGAGAATAAGGGACCCATGCATTAGATAAAGCATTTACTGCCTCTGTCTGGTAGTAATACAGGGGTCAGTCTTGAAGTAAATTTTCTGTTTCCCAGTCATAGATCCAAGTTGCACTTGAATATGGACAGAGATGAGCTTTGTTTTATGTGGATGGGCAGTCTTTTTCAGAGCAGCAGTATCCTCTGGGAGATATGCCTGCCCCTCCTTACCATACTGTTGATGTTGTAAAGGAGTTTTAGAGTCCTAGACCAAGTATTTCTGATGCTATTTTACTTGCTGATGTGCAGTAAATCTATCAGTACTGGGTCATGAGCATGTCTTGTATTCCAGACACAAGTCATGTCTTGGCAGTTTGTAGAATACTGCGTATAGTGACAGGGCATTGATTTGGTTCATGTAGAATAGATATTTTAGGCCTTGTATTCTTTTAGTAAGGGATCACTGTGTGCATTCCGGTTATTGCACATGTCTAAACAGATACATGCTGAAGAGGGCATTATGCTCAATGACTGGCCAAATGAGAGCTGTTTAAAGAGGGACAGTGACATCCCTAGATTTAGACACCACCCCTTTGTTTATAAGCTGTGCAATATAGAAGGACTTTCTTACAACAATGGACATATGTTGTTTGAAAGTTCAGTCACAGTCCAAATAAGCCCCCAAATCCCAAACAGCAGTGTCAGCTTTTGGGAGCATATTGCTAATCTGGTAGTTCCCTGGGGTAGATGGACTTCCCAAAGGATGCAGTCATGCATTTTTTGGCATTTAGTTTAAGTCCGTCATTTTAGCACCAGTTGTTTATTTGGAACAAACCCTTCTGCAGGATGGCTGAGTCATTTGAGGTTTCAGTGACTGCTCTTTGCTTGCAGTCATCTGCAAGCATAGTCAACCAGAGCCCTTTGTTATTGGCTTTTACTTCAGAAAAGTGGATGCCAAACAAGAGAGGTCCTAGTGAAGAACCCTGGGGTACTTCACTGTTGACTGGTCTCCTTATGGTGGTCTTCTTTCGGCTTTTCCCATTTAGGGGTTACCACAGCGGAACTCCCATCTGCTAATGATTGGCACTGGATTTTTACGGTGCCGAGTTGCCAGCCCAATGCTCAACCTTCAAAGAAGGCACGCCCATTCACACATGCACCTACCTGCATGTCTTTACTGTCACTTAACCACGGGGAGGACATGCAGACTCCACACAGAAGGCGCTCCAGCCGATAATCGAATGGGAGAACCTCTTGCTGTGAGGCGACAGTGCTAACCGCTGCACCACCATGGCCTGGACTCCTTATGGTGGTAACTTTCATCAGGTATAGTAGAAAAGTTACTACACTGGGAATAACCCCCTGTGACATCATCTAGATTACCATCTGGCTCACAGACAGGATACAGGAAATCAAAATAATGGAAGTTGGTCTCCTTATGGTGGTAACTTCCATTTTTTTGATTTCCTGCATCCTGTCTGTGAGACCGATGGTAATCTGGCAGATGTCACAGGGTTTTATTCCTAGTGTATTTAGCTTTTCTACTCCACCTGATGGGGGATTATGTCAAAAGCTTTTATCAGGTGAAGGTATTCAGTGTGTACTATTTTGCCTTATTCCATTGCTTTAGTGACCTTCTCAGAAAAAGAGTAGGCATGATTTTGATGAATCCAGACTGAGAATGATCCATTGATTGGTGGTTCTCTATGTTCTTAATGATTAGTTTCGTGATAAGTCTTTTCGTGCCTTTGCATATGAGGCGTATGGGTCTCTAATTGCCTGTTTCTGTGGAAGGTCACTCCTTATGCTTAGGTTCATAGGTTCATGGGGGGGGGGGTTGCTGGGGAATGAATGTTAGCTGTTCTCTATTCACTTGGTACAAAACCTGTACAGAGGTTGAGATTGAACAGCATTGTTAGGGGTGTGGCCAAATCGTACTTCTTGCTACTTAAGATGCATCTGGGGATAACTTCCAAGATGGCTGCTCAGTAACAGCTTAAGTTCAACTTTCCCAGTTTGAAAACAGAAACTCAAAAAAGCGAGTCAGTGAATTTGTCTAGCCCAGTTTTTGTGCCTTGGGTAATAATGTGTAAATTCCCTCTGAACTTCTACTACTTAATTCACATTTACTGGCTTGTAAGTTCACTGCCTGGATGTCAGCAAAAAAAGTCAAAGAACCTGAAAGAAAATCAATCACAAAAGGTGAGGACAGAATCCTGCAGCTGTTCAGTAAAAAAAGAGTTCAAGCTCCAGCCTTAGTGCAAAACATGATTTCCGGTAATCTAGAAGCAAAATAAGTCAAATTTCTCTAGAGCTTATTAGAGTAAACGAAACACTGAAGGTGTATATCAACTCGAATAAAAAAAGGCTGGAAAAAATGGAAGAAGCTTTAAACAGATTTTCAGATGAGCTGACAACACTGCAAAAATCAGAGGTCAAAATGAAGAAAAGGCTGGCCAAGTATAGGTTAATTCAAGCCTGTTAATGTGGCTGTCAATCTGGGACAATTATATAAGGAGGGTTAAACTTCACTATCTGGAGTTGTACATAGTTTTGTGTGTTAGTATTAAGTTAATAGGTTCTGGTGTGGGGCATTTGTTTTCTTGTTAAGTGTTTTCATTAAAACAAAAAGTCTTGTAAAATGTGACACATGTTCAAATGCATATGGCAAGACACAACTGTATAAAAGATCAACCTGCCAAACATTAGTGTTTGCATCTAACAAAAGCTGAAACTAGACTCTTAATAAAAAGCTGTTATACATAATAGGTGAGGTGGAAGTAATAACTTCTTATAATGACGACTCTTTCCATATTATCTTTAAATGTGAATGGTCTCACAGATATGTACAACAAAGAAACAGTAGTGAACTAAAATGCAGAGTGAAAATAGCTATGCTGTAGTAGATACATTTGGAAAGAACTGAGCATGTAAATTTGATAAAAAAGGATTTCAGAATATTTGGAACAAAAGAAAATTGCAGTACTTACATTAAGTGGTAGATGAGCTCCAGTAGTGATAGAAGAAGAAGAAGAAGAAAAAAGCTAATGATGATTTGGGGTACTAATGGGCTACTGGTATGGGAAGAGGATTATGTTGGCATGTATTTATATTCCAACTAAAACTACTACAGGTGAGCTTAAGAAAATTTGAGAAATAATCAGCTTTCAGCAGGGAATATTACTTATAGTTGGGGACTAGAACTTGATTTGCAGCAGTAAGGATGTGTTGACGGGACCTAGTGGAGAAAAATAACAAAAGATGGTAGATTTTTGAAGAAATTTATGAAAATATTTGGTACAGATGATGAGAATTAAGTATTAGGAGTTCAGAGAGAATTTACATATTATTCCCCAAGGCGCAAAAACTGGGCTAGGCTAGACAAATTATATTTCACAGGAACATGGGCATTTAATTGAAAGTTTTGATATGCATCCAGTTACTATTTCTGATCACATGCCAATAATAACTAAAATAAAAATGCAGAGTAATAAAATAAAACTGAGACACTGGCACTTCCCCACCTCTCTGTTAAAAGAGAGGAATTTAAGGAATGGGTAGTGGAAATTACTTGGGAGTAATTAGGGAAGATAGAAGTTTCTTTTAAAAATATAGCTATGGAGTGGGATACAATTAAAGGGGGATTTAAAAACAGGGTGGAAATAAAAGAAATATGGCTAAGAAATCAAAATTATTTAGAGGAACCAATAATGTTTAAAGTATTCCAGAATGGTGGAATCTCACAGAACAAGAAGAGGTGCAGTTGCAAAGTACAGTGCAGAGAACTACTAAGGGACTACCTTGATAATATGCGTGAGTTTAGAAAGATAGCTGTTAAGCAACTGTTTTCTGATAATATAATTTTATGATAATAACTCCAGAGTGCAAAAACTTTTAGTACAGTAGAAATGTCTTTTGCCAAGCTTAGGGAGCCTGTAACAAAGAAAATAACCAGAGATCCTGTAGAGGTATTAGAAATATTTCAGAACTTTTATGAAAATTTGTATAAAGCAGCGAAAAATGGGAATCAAGAAAAAGTACAAATGGTAATGTTTATCGAAGAATTAAATATGGCAAGGTTAGAGACAGATGAGGCTCAATTGCTAACAGTTAGGATAGGAGGAGATAAGATAAAAATGGTGATGTATAACCAATCTACAGGAAATTCCTCAGGAGAAGATGGTATTTCTGTGGAAGTTTGGAAGCTAGGAGGGAAGAAAATGATAAAGATCTGGAAGGTCTTGTTTAAAAGCATTTTAAAAGGAGGAGGAACACCAACATCCTGGATGAAAATGGTGGTGGCTGTAATGCCTACATATGGTAAACACCCATCATATCCAGCTTCATATAGGCTCATTTTGATTCAAAACCATGATTATAAAGTATTTATGTCTGTAGTGGATGAAAGAATGGCAAAGGTTATACTAAAATTGATAGATATGGACCACTGTGGTTTTGTGGAGGGGGAAGCAGAATGTAAGACAATAGCATTGCTGTTGGTGGGTCTTGATGCAGAGAAAGCATTTGATAGATTAAGCTGGGATTTTATGAGTAGGGCAATGGAAGCATTTGCATTACTTGACAAAATTATAAGGTTGATTGAGAGGATATATGAGGGATTGGAAGCGAAAATTAAAGTGGGGGTGGGTTACTGTTTTATAAGTTCTGCTTTAGCAGAGGAACCAGGCAGTGGAATCCTCTTTCCCCTTTGTTATTTGCATTAGAACAACTGGCAGACAAAATAAAAGACTCAGAATTTCAAGGATATAATTGGTATGGTAGTCAAGAACATTTTTCTTTATTTGCATATGACATTATTTTATACTTGATAAAACTAGAAAAGGACATTTTGGTGTAACAGTTTCAAGTCTTTTTGGGATACAAAATTATTGAAGTTAAAACAAAGGCAATAGCTGTATTAGAGAGGGAAAGGTAATAGAAGAGGAAAAGTCCACAAATTCATTTGGACTGCAGGCTACAGATTGCTTTCCCTATCAAGGATTATTATCAGAGTATAGGTAAAGAGAAGGAGATAGGGGGAACCTAAGCAAAAGGCAAGCACTAGTAGAATTTTCAGTAGACTCTAGAATCTGCTGTTAAAAAGGGGATAATTAGTAGGGTGTATAAAATATTGCATGATAACTAAAGAAATCAATCAGAGGAGGTTAGAAAGGATTGGGAAGAGAAGCTGGATAAGCAGTTCACAAAGAAACAATGGAGAATCTATGTATGACTCCCAAATATGCAGCAAAGTCTAGAAGATTTAGAATATTTGCTTGGAAGTGTTTGCATATGTATTTTTAGGGTCTATATTAGAACACTGAACTTTCAAAATTTCGAGTGTTCTAATATTGAACCCTATTAATCGAAAATTTAAAACATCGAACATACAGAACAGCGAATTTTTTCCTAGGGAAAAAATTTGCTGTTCCAAAACACATACACACAACACAAGCACACCAAACAAACAGCAATCCACACACATACACCTAAACTCTTACACCTAACCCTACACTAAACTGTACATACACCACTAACTATCCACTTACCTTAACCCAAACCCTAACCCTAAGGTCCGTCACTGTTGCACAGTCACCTCACCCGCGCCCTAACCCTAACTCACCTACCCCGACCTAACCCACACGTCCACACAATCGCACACTTACCTGACCAGCACCATAACCCTAACTCACCTAACCCACCCTAACCCTCACATCCACACAATCGCACACTTACCTGACCCGTGCCCTAACCTTAACTCACCTAACCCGCCCTAACCATCACGTCCACAGACTCGCACACTTACCTGAACCCGACCAATAACTTTCCACCACAGCACTGAAAATACCGAAGCAACAGAAACGGACAACCAAATTCTTTCCCTATGAAAAAATTAGATTTTCTGTTTCTTCGATATTTTCAGCGTTTGCTGAAAACGGGTCGATATTAGAACACACTAAATTTTGAAAGTTTGGAGTTCTAATATAGGTCCTATTTTTATACCCCAAGCAGACTCCAAAGAATTTTTCCAAAGGTAGATTGGAAATGTTGGAGGTGTGATGGGGAAGAAAGAGGTAATTGGGGACATACTTTTGAGAGCATAATGAGTTGGCAGACTTTAAAAATTCTCCGCAGACTACTCTACCAAATACAGGGTAAGCAAATAGGTGTAACTAAGGAAATTATTTTTTTTTTAGTTGTGATATAGAATTGTAATTGCCTAGCTATAGTAAAACCTTGATGAGTTTAATTTTGGTGACTGACAAAAAAGCAAATACTAGAAAATGGAAATCAAAGTCTAAACCTACTATAGTAGAAGTAGTGAATATAGTGACAGAGATGAAAAAAACTGGAAATAGGATTCAGAAGACCTGGAAAAAAATCGGCTACAAAAAGTGAGGAAGAAACACTGGCTGGAAAAAGGTCTGCAGCTTTTCAGCAAAAAGCAATGCAACCTTCAGACATGTCTTTCGGGAAGATACAAGACAACTGCATACAGACCTGGTTAAAATAAACAAAACACTGTTGGAGTATATCAACACAAACAACAAAAGGCTGGAAAAAATGGAAGAAGCTTTAAACAGATTTTTAGATGAAATGATAGAGCTGCAAAAATATAGAGGATGAAATAAAGAAAAGGCTGGTTGAATATGAGACTGCTCAGTAAGAGACATTTCAAAAAATAATAGAATTAGAGGACAGAGCATGTAGGGAAAACCTGAGACAGCTATACCAGAGAAGCTGGAAGGAATAGACTGCATTAATTGTATGAAAGCACAAATAAGCAACTGGACTGGTATTCCACAGCAGGAGTTGTTAGCTGAAAGGGCACATCATGCGTATGGCCCAAATCTGGCTATAAGAAAGCAATGCAGACCTTTAATAGTAAAGATGCAATCCTACTAGCAGAAGGAGTTGATTCTGACAAAATTGTGGCAAAACGATGAAGTACTAAAAGTGGGAAACAGGAAAGTGTGTGTGGAGAATGATTACTAATTGTACACCAGACAGAAGAGGAGCAAATTTATTCTACTCTTCAGGGAATGTAGAAATGCAGGCATGAGATTCAAACTGCCGTACCCAGCTGTCTTCAACTTACTCTACCAGGGAGGGACAAAATCATTTTTTGATGAAGTACGTGCTAAGAAAGAAATAAAAAGGTTTGTCCAAAAAATGTAAGCTGTGAAACAGAAGGAGATTCTGCTTCTTGTTCATCTGGTAATAAAGACCACAGAGGGATTGCACCTGTGAAACCTTTTCAGATTTTTCAATAGAAAATGTTGGAGAGAAGGAAGAGAGCATGAGAGTTGACTAGAAGAATTGAAAGTACATTGGAAGCGAAGCAGAGACAAGATTTTGGAGATGAACAGTAATAAGACCAGTGACTTAATATTTCCAGTGCAATAATTATATCAGTTATTTTTAAGTGTAATGGGTATTGTAAACAGGTGCCGCTGTTCTTTTTTTTTCTTTTCTTTCTCCCTTCTTGTTCAGTTTTAAGAAATGTAGGCACTGCAGTGTATTAAAAAATCCTGGTTAAAAAGCATGATAAAAGAAACATGAATGTGCTTTTTCCCATGCTTGCATGGGGAAATGATTGGATTAAAGACCTTAGATTGATTTATTAACAAGTTTTAAGAGAGAGCAAGTAAATGAAAAAGAACATTGAATATTATGAGGCTTTTTTCTACCAAATACATGTAAACTCAGTAACAATTCTGCAGCTGGTCTTTATGTTTCCATGCAGTCTGATCAGGAGAAACTGGCTGCCTGGTTCTCATGTCTCCATGGAATCAATCTGATAAAGAGAAACTGGATACAGTCTGGTGGAGAGTGACTGGTTGAATAAAAAAAAGAAAAGAGAAATTGACTAAGAGGTAATGTTCTCTGAAAGCATTCAGAGGTTTTCCCAAAGTAGATAATGTTCTCTGAAAGCATTCAAGGGCTTTCCCAAGGTAATCAATGTTCTCTGAAAATATTCAGGGGTTCTCCCAGTTGGGATAGCTATAAAGATAAGAAAAAGCCAATCAGCACTTAGTAGAAATACATGCTGCACCATGCATGTCAGCATGGATGACCTTTCTTTAAGGTTAACTCAAGTCTGTGAGTGTGGCTGTCAGTTTGGGACTTTTGTTCCTGCTAGGAGGGTAAAACTTCAATATCTGAAGATGTTCATAGTTTTGTGTGTTAGTATTAAGTTAATAGGTTTTAGGGGGTATTAGGGGGTGTTTGTGTTTTTGTTTAAGGGCTTTCAGTGACAGAAGAAGATAAAAAAGATAATCATGGCAGATTTGTAGTGCTAAGGGGCTACTGGCAAGGGAGGAGGATTACACTGGCATGTATTTACATTCCACGTTAAACTGCTGTAATGTAATTTAAGAAAATTATGAGAGAGGTAATCGGTTTTTAGCAAGGAATATTACTTATAGGTGGAGATTGGAATGTGATTTCCAGCAGTGAAGATGTGTCTAGGCATTTCAGAATGGGAAATATAACAAAGGAGGGTATATTTTGGAAGAAATTTATGAGCATATTTGGCATGGAAGATGTGAATTCAGTAATAAGAGTTTGGAGTGAATTTATGTATTATTCCCCAAAATATAAACACTGGGCTAGGCAAGACAGACTCTACATTTCATGGGAGCATATGCATTTAATTGAAGGCCTTGATACCCACCCAATAACTATTTCAGATCATGCGCCAATAATAGCTAAAATAAAAACACAGGGTAATGAAATAAAAGTGAGACATTAGCATTTTCCCACCACATCTGTTACAAACAAAGAAGTTTTAGGAATTGGGTAATGGAGATTATTCAGGAGCTGTTAGAGAGGATAGAAATTTCTTCTGAAAATATAGCTAGGGAGTGGGATAAATTTAATGTGATGTTTAAAAATAGAGTAGAAATTAAAGAAATGGAGCCATGGCTAAAAAGTAACAAGAATTATTTAGAGGGACTGACATATCTGAAAGTATTGCAAAATAGGTGGAATTTCACAGAACAAGAAGAGGTTCAACTGCAGAATGCTAGACAGAAAATAAGGGACTGCCTCTATAATATGCATGCGGTTAGAAAGATTGCTGTTAAGCAAGTGTTTATTATTTAGAGGGACTGCAAGGGACTGACAAGAAAGTATTGCAAAATAGGTGGATGTTACAGAACAAGAAGAGGTTCAACTGCAGAATGATAGGCAGAAAATAAGGGACTACCTCTATAATATGCATGAGGTTAAAAAGATTGCTGTTAAGCAACTGATGTTAAGTTGTCAATCTCGCCTTCATTCTTTCTGGATGGGGTTCGGAGCCGATCCTCGGCTCCGACTCGGCACTTGATAAGCTCGAGAGCTAATTTTACCAGCTCGAGGCAAACCTATATCCCATGATGCAAGGTGGAGACTACCCAGATCTCGTTTGCCGCTTCGCTAACGAGGTGCCTTCTTTTACCAGCTCTAGGTAAGTGAACAGTTTTTGAGACTTTTCGTCTACCCCCCTTTAAATTTGTGTTTTGTTAACCTAACGACTTACTTTAGCCCTATTCCCGTCAGTGTTCCCTTTTTTTTCGAGTAATTTATTCCCTTTCCCTAGATAGGCCTTAGGCCTTCCCCTCCCTAAATTTTTTCCTGTCAGGGATTGTTTGTGTATGACTCTGCCTTATCCCTGTTTATTTTAAATTGTTGGATTGAGTGTTTTTGTGTGTGTGTGTTACTATATTGTGTTTCCTCAACACAGTTATGTCGAAGGACACTGAGGTCTCAGGCTTCAAGAAGTGTGACTCGTGCTGTCAGAAGATGTCTCTGACAGACGGTCACACTTCTTGTGTTTATTGCCTGGGACCTTTGCCCCTGCAGGACTCTTGTGCTATCTGTCATGCTTTCAGCCCAAGAGTCCTGCAGGAGCAAAAAAATAAGCTGATATTAAGGGGCTTATTAAAGCCCGAGAGCTCCCCGACTAAGTCGGCGCCGGGGAAGCCCTCGAAACCTGTTAAGCCTTCGGCTCAGACTTCCAAGCCGTCGGCTTCGGGTTCATCCTCACCAGGGTCAAGATCGGCTCCGGCCGGAGCCGATCCTTCCACCTTACCAGTCTCAGTATCGGCTCCATCCGGCGCCAATACTGTCAAATCTAGACATTCAGTGTCGGCTCCGGCTGGAGCCGACGTATCTTCGGCTCCGTTGGCTCCATCGATCTCAAAAAAGAGATCTCGATCCCCTACAGTGAAATCCATACATTCGGCTCCGAGATCACCCTTGCTCTTGGAGCGGAGCCATCGGAGCCGTTCTTCTCAGTCGTCCAGGCTGTCTGATCACGACCTCGAGAGAGTGGTGAGTAGACTATTAAAGTCTCAGGCATTGGCCCAAATACTCCATAACCCATCTCAACAGATGGTAGCTATTTCACATCCACCAAACATTCCTCCTTCGACTCTCTTACAGAGCTCGGAGCTGGAGCTCCTCGGAACTGGCACCATTGTGGCTTTGGAGCCGATACCACCCCTTTCGGCTCCGTCGTCCTCGGCTCCGATTTCCTCCTTGAGAACTTCATTGGAGGGATCAGGGCGTCTGGTCTCTCTCGTCGGCTCCGAGGGGGCGAGTGGCATCTGACCCTTGTCTGACCCCGTTCTCCCTCTCGGAGCTTCGGCGTTGGTGAGCTCGGCCCCGACATCTGCCTCGGAGCCTTCCCTCTCGGTGAGGCCTGGGGTTCCTATCTCTTCAGAGTGGGAACTTTCTGGTCTCTCTGATGGGGGGAGCCTTCGAGGTGATGAGGAGTGTACTAGCCCCTGGGCTTAGTCAACGGACAGTTCCATCAGCTCCTCCCACTACAGTGCCTGCTGACGTCTCTTCCCACTCTCTTGCTTCCGGACCCAGAGATCCAATGCCTCAGGTTTCCCCATTGGGAATATCTTCCTCTTCCGAGGCTTCTCCTGATCCGTCAGGGGAACCCCCGCGTAAGAGGACATGTAAGAGGAAACATCTAGACTCCCCTGAGTCTACTACATCAGATACTGACCTGGATGAGTCGGAGGGATCCCCAAGGTCCTCCTCTGAGGATGTCTCATTTTCAGACATCCTTGAACTCCTTAAGCAGAGGGGGAACTGGCCCTCCCTTAATCCTTCCGAGGACGAGTCAGTATACCTGGAGGCGTTCGGATCTCGACCCTCCACCTCCTGGGTGTCTCCGCCTTTCGACCCTCTCATGGAGGTAGTGGCTCGGAAGGTGTGGATGGCTCCGGATTTGGTGGAACCTATCCCTAGGAGGCCTTCAAAATTTATTACGGCCCCACAAGATAGACAATATTTAACAAAGGGTGTCCCAGTTGATGCCATGGTGGTGGCTGCTGCCACCAAGAAGGAATTAGCTGATCCTTCAGTACCTGTCCATCCTCCTAACAAGGATTCTAGGACTATGGACAGGTACGGTAAGCAGATTTTTTCTTCAGCGACTTTTGCCATGAGATCGCTGAACTACTTATGCCACTTCACCCGCCTTCAAAGAGATGTTCTTAAAGAGTTGGGAGAAGTTTTACAGGATCCGTCAGCTGCTGGGTCTCAGGATAAGATTAGCTCACAGCTAGGAATCCTTAACTCCATTGCTAACTCCTCCATGCGGCTCATTTCTTATGCAGCCAATGGAGCAAGTAGGGCCGCAGGCACAGGAGTGGCTTTAAGGCGCGTCAGTCCTGGATGCGGCTTTGTAATTTTGCAGACCCCTTCAAGGCGTCCTTCACAAACTCCCCCTTTGATGGTTCGACCTTGTTCGGACCTCAAGTGAAAGACACTTTGACTAGATGCGAACAAGATGGCAAGACTCTTTCTGCCGTAGGAGTCCGTTTCTCCACCCCATCAAGACCTTACCCCAAAGGACAGAAGGGAGGGAAAATGTGGTTCCGCAAATCTCAAGGAGTCACGCCTGACGCACGAAGTCAGTTTACCCCCAGAGGCAGAGGGGGTAACAATAATAGACGCCGCCCTAGGGGCAGAGGTGGTCCGCAGAATCAGGGTAGCAGAGAGCCTCTTTCTGACAAACCCTTCCAGCATCCCTGAGATGTTGCCCGATTGTCCGCCTTTGGAGGCAGTCGGGGGGAAAATTATCGCTGTACCCAATAGTCTGGCTTTCCCTTTCTCAAGACAAATGGGTACAGTCAATTATATCCGAGGGTTACAAAATTCCCTTTATTCAAACCCCAATTCAACAAAAGGGAACCCTTCAAGACGTTCCACCCGGTCTATGGGAACTAGCAGTACTAGAAATATCAAAACTGCTAGTAAAAAGAGCCATCCAGCCAGTCCCAGCGGACCAAATAGGATCCAGAATCTACTCATGGTTCTTTTTAGTTCCAAAAAAGACAGGGGACTGGAGACCAATATTAGATCTGAGCAAACTCAACAAGTTTGTAAAGAAATCAAGATTCCGGATGGTCAGGCTTCAGTCCATTCTGCCCTTTCTGGGTAAGGACAATTGGATGTGCTCGATAGATCTTCAGAATGCGTACTATCACATAAAAATTCACAGACGCTCCAGAAGATTTCTCCGCTTTCGGCTGGGGACCAGTCACTTTCAATTCAGAGCCCTGCCGTTTGTACTCACTACAGCCCCCAGAGTGTTCACCAAATGTATGGCAGTGGTTACGGCTCACCTGAGACGTCAAGGATTCCAGGTGTTTCCATATCTAGACGACTGGCTCCTCACTGCCACCACCAGGCATCAGCTTCTCCAAGCCAGAAATTACACCATTCACACTTGCAGAGGGCTAGGAATTTCTATAAATTTCGAAAAATCTGCCTTGTCACCTTGTCAATCTATTACTTTTATAGGCGCAAGATTGGACACCGTACAACTTTCAGCAAAGTTAACAGACCAAAGGATCTTGGACATTCAAAGACACGTCCAGGTGATTCTTCTCAGCAACAAAACTCAGGCCAGATTTGCTCTGAAGGTATTGGGTGTTATGGCGGCCGCCATAACACTTCTTCCCCTTGCCCCCTTTTACATGCGTCTTCTACATTGGATGCTGTTCACCCAATGGTCTTTTCAACAACTTCCCATGCGTCACGAGATCATAGTAACTCCAACTTGCAAAAGGCATCTGACTTGGTGGATATCGTCCCCTCAAATCCATCAAGGCAGACCATTTGTTCCTCTTGCCCCGGTTGCCACGGTTACATCGGACGCCTCCCTGATCGGGTGGGGGGGCATTAACAGGGCAGAATGGTCCATGGCACTTGGCAACCTTTCGAGTACCATCTGCACATAAATGTTCTGGAGATAAGAGCAGTGCTTTTAACGTTGCAAGCCCTCAACGACTCTCTTCCCCCGGGAACTATTGCAGTCCAAACGGACAATATGTCCGTAGCGTGGTATATAAACAAACAGGGCAGAACCAAGTCCTATCCACTGTGTCGAGAGGCTCTCAGACTTTGGCAATGGGCAATCTCCTCTCACCGGTTTCTGATAGCAACGCACATCCCCGGGAAATCCAACATCATAGCGGACAGATTGAGCAGAGCTATTCTCATGCCTCACGAGTGGTCTCTCAAACAGTCAGTGACGGAAGAGATTTTTCAGAAGTTGGGGCCTTCCTTGCTGCGACCTTTTCGCTACACCTCAAAACAGCAAATGCCCAGACTTCTTCTCTCTCTTCCCCCTTCCAGGCCATCCCCCCCGAGACACTCTAACCCAAGATTGGCCCCGGGGACTTCTTTATGCCTTTCCCCCTTTTCCGCTGATACCTCAGCTAATTCAGAAAGCAACCGCCTTGAGAGCCAAGTTGATTCTCATTGCCCCTTATTGGCCTCGACAAATATGGTTTCTGTTCCTACATCATTACCTCTTGGTACAGCCATGGCATCTGGACCCGGTTCCAGATCTTCTGACCCACCAGTCGGGTCAACTGCACCAATCCATACCTTCTCTCAACCTCACTGCTTGTTTGCTCCACTTCCATCCTTAGCCAGGCTTCCTATGATTTCTAATCCTGTACGGGATATCATAGTAGCTTCCCTAAAATCTTCTACCAGAAAGATTTACACTAGTAAATGGCGACGTTTCTCTTTCTGGGCAAAAGCTAGGAACATAGACCCCAATACTGCTCCAATTAATTCGGTATTGGACTTCCTAGCTGACATTTTTCATTCAGGATCCTCTTCTTCCACATTGAAAGTTCAACTGGCAGCCATTTCAAATTTTCATATAGGCTTTTTGGACCACAACATTATGTCACATAAACTTTACAAGGCAGTCCTTCGAGGTATCTTTTTATTGAAACCTCCGATTAGAGACCCTCCACCACAGTGGGATCTAAATTTAATTTTAACATCCTTGATTCTTCCCCCGTTTGAACCTGCAGCTGCCTGTTCTTTGAAATTGCTTTCTTGGAAGACACTTTTTCTAGTTGCCATTACTTCTGCCAGGAGAGTATCTGAGCTTCATGCTCTCTGCATTCGCCCTCCTTATCTAATATTCCACAAAGATAGGGTATCTCTAAGGACTAATCCGTCTTTCTTACCAAAGGTGGCATCGCAGACGAACCTAAATCAATCCATTGATCTTCCAGTATTTTTCCCGAATTATTCTGATAGAGCGGAACAAAAATTACATTGTCTTGATGTTCACCGCCAGCTCAGATATTATCTGGACAAGACTAAAATTTTTAGGAAATCTGATCAACTGTTTCTATCCTATGCAGAGAACAGGAAAGGCCTTCCAGTTTCTAAGGTAACTTTATCTAGATGGCTGTCTTCTGTGATCACTTACATTTATCAGCTCAGAGGCAAAGAGTTGATTTCTAACCCAAAAGCCCATTCTACCAGAGCTAATCTACAGCTTTTCAAGCTAGACTTCCAATAGACACTATTTGTGCAGCAGCCACATGGGCCTCTCCTCATACCTTTGTTTCACATTACAAATTAGATTTGGCCTCCAGAGACGGAGCGAATTTTGGTTCCTCCATTCTCAAGAGTCTGTTCCATTGAGCCACCCAGGACAGAGGTGCTAGGGACGCGGTCCCATCCAGCAAGAATGAAGGCGAGATTGACAACTTAACATTTAGAAGTTATGTACCTACCATAACGTTCCATGTTAGTTGTCTTCTCTCGCCTTCTTTCTTGCGTCCCGCCCTCCATCCCCCTAGCCTGGTCAGACCGGGAAGATCATGCATCTTCTATTAAGAGGTTATTCCCTTTTTCTAGCTGTTCAACTTCTAGTGTCACTAGATTAAGTTGATCCTTTCTTGAGGGTTATGATGTTATTTAGTATTGTTATTTTTCTTCCTTCTCTTCAGTTGGAAGAAAATATTACTATTTCTTTAGCTACCAAATGAGATTTGGGTAGTCTCCGCCTTGCATCATGGGATATAGAGTTGCCTCGAGCTGGTAAAATTAGCTCTCGAGCTTAGCAAGTGTTGGAGCCGAGGATCGGCTCCGAACCCATCCAGCAAGAAAGAAGGCGAGAGAAGACAACTAACATGGAACGTTATGGTTGGTACATAACTTCTAATTTTTTGATAATACGACTAGAGCACAAAAACTTTTAGCACAAAGTTTCAGGCAACAGAAAGTAGAAAGGGCTGTCGCCAGACTAAGGGAGCCTATAACAAAGAAGGTAACAAGAGATTTTGTAGTGGTATTAGAGATATTTTGGAAACTCTATGAGAGTCTCTATAAAGCAGAGAATATGAAAATCAAGAAAAGATACAAATGGAATTGTTTATGGAAGAATTAAATATGCCAAAGTTAGAGGTAGACGAGGCTCAATTACTAACAGGATAGGAGACGAGATAAAAACTGTGATGTATAACCACTCTGCAGGAAAGTCTCCTGAAATAGATGGTATTCCTGTGGAAGTTTGGAAGCTAGTAGGGAAAATAACTGATAAAGATCTGGAAGGTTTTGTTTAACAATATCTTAAGAGGAGGAGAAGTACCACCATCCTGGAAGAAAGTAGTGGTAGCTGTAATACCTAAAGAGGGTAAGGATCCATCAGATCCAGCTTCATAGAGGCCCATTTCAATACTAAACCATGATTATAAAGTGTTCCTGTCCATAATGGGTAAAATGAATGGCAAGAGTAATGCCAAAACTATGGATCAGTGTGGTTTTGTGGAGGGGTGGGAAACATTTGACAACATTAACAGAGCATTGATGATTCAGAGGGAATCAAAATGTAAGAAAATACCATTATTGTTGGTGGGTCTTGATGCAGAAAAAGCATTTGACAGAGTAAGCTGGGGCTTTATGAGCAGGACAATGGAGGCATTTGCATTTCCTAAAAAAATGATAAGGTTGATTAGGAAAATATACGCGGGATCAGAGGCAAAAATTAAAGTGGGTGGGGTCTTCTCTGATTATTTCTGCTAGAGCAGAGGAACCAGGCAGTGGTATCCTCTTTCCTCTTTATTTACATTATATGTAGAACCATTGGCAAAGAAAATAAGGGACTCAGAAATGTAATGATATAATTTGAATAGTAGTCAAAAAAAGCTGGCTTTACTTGCAGATGATATTAATTTGTATCTGACAAAACCAGAAAAAGACATTACAGTGTTGTGGAATATTTTGAGAGAGTTTCAGATCTTTTTGGGATACAAAAGTAATGAAGCTAAAACAAAGGCAATATCTGTAAATTAGGAACCCACACATGAACTGGTTCAGGAATACCTATATTTATATGGACATGATAAAATTAAATATTTAGGAGTATGGATTAAAATGATTCTAGTGTGGCAGCTAAGGGTATGTGGGAAGAGACTAAACAAAAGATAATACAAAAACTGAGAAAATTGAAGCTTTGTCATATGGCTATGGATAGTAAGATAATAAGGAGATCTGATGTTATCATAGTCACCATTTATCACGTATGGGTCTAGGATCCGAGCCGGCACACTTAGACAACAGCTTAGCTCAAGCTCCTCCCCTTCCATAATGCTCTGCTGCCCTCTAACCCCTCAGATCTCGTTTGCTGCATGTACAGTCAGACAAAGATTGCTCAGCTCCTCGGGTTATTGAATCTTTCTCTAAGTAGGTATGTTTCCTTTTGGGATTTTACTTATCTTATAGTTCAGGTCTTAAAGCTCCTGTATATTTTTTTCTGGTCCCAAACCCTTTCACCCCTCCCGTTGGTTCGTTTGGTTTTTGGCACTTTTTTCCTGGTTTACTTAGTGTAGTAGTAATTCCTTTCTGGGAGTAGTTGCTCCTATTTGTTGTGGTATCTTTTGACTACCGTTGACTATTTGAGTTCAGTTAGTGTGTTTTTTGAAATAGGACGGACTTCAGTGTTTAGACTTTTGGCCTATTTGTGGTACTGTCCTTCGGTTTTTCCTCTGGTTGCCTTGGCTTTTCTCCATGACGGAGAAACCTTTAAGTTTCAAGAGGTGCTCCTCATGCAGTCGAAAGATGCATGTCTCCGATTCACATGAGGAGTGCCTCTGCTGTCTCCATGCCAACCATCTGGAGGTTGAGTGCGGCATTTGCATCGCATTCAACTCCAGAGCCCTGGTCGACCACTGGAATAAGTTACTAAAAGGCTTGGTTAACGGGGGTCCCCTGGTCAAAGAATCTTCAACCAAGTCAGGCCCCTATGGCCATAAAAGAAAGGTTTCCTCTTCTTCCTCAGGGGAAGCTCCTTCTAAAGAAGCTAGGCTGCCGGATCCCAGGTCCAAAGATCTGACTCCAGCCTCAGCAGTGTCGGGTCCGAATGCTTCTAGAGAGTCAACTCCTGGATCCAAAGCCTCTGGTTCTGGGTCTTCAGATCCAAGGACTCTGCTTTCAACTCCAAGATCCAAGGCTTCCAGCCTTCAGACCTGAGCAAGACCACACAAAGGATTTAAGCACTCCTTCCTCAGACCTGATTTGGTCAGATCCGAGACCTGTGTGGGATCCTATTGTTTTAGAGGATTTTCCTTCGGTCCCTCCAGGAGGGGATCATTTGTTTACCCCTCCACTCAGGGCCCATTATCCAGATCATCGGAGAAGATCCTCGGGGTGCCTACACGGGTCTCCAGCTAGGTCCTCCATTTCTTCCCAATCCTCCAGGAGCATACTGCCTTCAGACATGGACAGGATGATGTCCTTTTTGAAGGCTCAAATTGAGTTGGGGCTTTTGGCTTCCCTGGCCCACAGGCTTAGGGAGCTTTCTCCCCCTCCCCACCTACCTTCTCCTCCTCTGACCTCGCATGGATTGGACTCAGGGGAGCCGGTGCACTGCTAAAAGGCAATGGAGGTTTCTGGGACTCCCTTTGTCCATACCCCATCAGGATCTATGGCCGGTTCTGTTCCCATTCCCCTGGGACAGGCAGGGCCACCAGTCCGGGTTGTCGACCCAGAGTCTGTGGGGGTTGGTTTTGTTCCGGGCTTCTCGGACCATTCTCTGCTCTTCAGTGCATCTGCACTTGATAGCTCTAGTGGCACTGTCTGGATGGTTGGGGGTTCTGGCAGGGTCTGCTCCCTCCTCTGTTGTGGTGTTACAGTGGCAAAGCATACATTCCAGGTAGTGGAAAGATCCCTCTCTACTTCCAGAGTAGCCTCTCCTACTCATCGTGCTCATTCCCAGCCCCAGAATTTGAGCCGACCCCCTCATCCTGCTCCCGGTCAGCCCATCTGGTCTAGCCTCCAGGGGGGAGTTTCCCCCATAAGGGTTCCTTCCTCTTTCGAGCCTTTCCCTGAGCCTCCCACAGAGGAAGTGCCTCTGAAGAGGACATGTACGAGGAGACATCTAGACTTCCCCTATGGAGTCTCTCATGGAGGACATGGTTGTCGATGAAGAAGACGGGTCCTCAAGGTCACCACCCGATGATGTCTCCTTTGGAGACATACTGGAGATCCTTAAGGCCAAGGGAAGTTGGTCTGCCCAGCCCCTGTCCTTTGAGAAAACCATGTTCCTGGAGGCTTTCGGTATGGGCCCATCTACCTCTTGTGTCCCCCCCCGACCCTTTAATCAACTTTATTGCCAGCAGGGCCTGGAAGAAACCTGATACAGTGGACCCAGTACCCAAAAGAGCAGATACATTTTTTATCTGTCGGATAAAGCCGTCTGGTCCAAGGCGGTTCCAGTTGATGCGATTGTGGTGGCTGCAGCCACCAAGAAAGAGTTGGAAGAGCAGAGTTCATCTCTCCATCCTTCCAACCATGAATCAAGAGCATTATACTAATTTGAAAAGCGGGTGTTCACATAAGCTTCTTTCAGTCTACAAGCTCTGAACTGTCTGACCCATTTTACCCATCTCCAGAGGGATTTGATAAAGGAGCTTTCAGCTTCCCTCTCAGAGTCCATGACTGCAGAGGACTTTGGCTGTCTCTCCCAAGCTGGCCACTCTTTCATCAATTACTAATTCGTCCATGAGGTTAATATCTAATGCTGCACAGGGTTCTTCACGGCTGGCAGGTACAGGCATTGCCATCAGGTGTCATGCCTGGCTGCGTTTATGTGAGTTTGCAGAGGTCTTTAAAGCGTCATTCATCAACGCCCCCTTCAATAGTTCCACTCTCTTTGGACCCAGCATTAAGGAAACTTTGACCCGCAGCAAGCAAGAGGGGAAGATGCTGTCAGCTCAAAGGATCAGATTCTCTACCCTCCCAAGGGTCCTTTTCCAAGACCCAAAAGGAGAACAGGAAAATGTGGTTCTGCAAGTTGCAGTCTTCCTTTCAGGAAGCTGAAGAGGATTCCTCCTTCAGGGGACTGGGATAAGATTTCACTGATCAGCACTGCCCTAGAGGCAGAGGAGGCCCACAAAACCAGGGTTCCAGGGAGCCCTTCTCTGAGAAACCCTTCCAACGCCCCCTGAGGCGTTGCCTGACTGTCCCTCCCTGGCAGCAGTGGGGGGGGTCAGTTGGCTTTACACCCTTTAGCCTGGGCAAACATCACAAACAATCAGTGAATGCTAAGAATCATATCCAGGGGCTACTGCATTCCCTTTTCAGACCCCCCACCAAAAAGCAGAAGTCTCACAGATGCACCACCCAGTTAGAGAGAGTTAGCCTGCCTAGAGGTCACCGACCTCATCCAAAAAAGAGCCATCCAAAAGTTTCCCACAGGACAGAGAGGATCCGGAACTTACTCCCGCTTCTTTTTGGTACCCAAGAAAATGGGGGACCTGCGTCCCATTCTGGACCTCAGTCATTTAAACCTGTCAATCAAGAAGTCAAAGTTTCAGATGGTCATTGTTCAGTCCATTGTGCCCCTTCTGCACAAGAACGACTGGATGTGCTCTGTGGATCCCTAGGATGCATACTATCATATCAAAATAGACAGGTGGGCTAGGAGATTCCTCCATTTCGCTTTGGAGCCGATCACTTCCAATTCAGAGCCGTGTCCTTTGGACTCATCACAGCCCTCCAGGTGTTCACCAAATGCATGACAGTGGTGGCAGCTCATCTCAGGCTGCAGAGATTTCAGGTGTTTCCTTACATCGATGATTGGCTCCTTACAGTCCCCACAAAGCATCAACTGGTGGCGAACACATGCTTCCTTCTTCGTCTCTTTGATCAGTTGGGGATAACAGTGAATCTGGCCATATCTTGCTTGACCCCATCTCAGCAACTGAAATTTATAGGAACTCAACTGGACACTACCTCGGAGATTGCAGTTCTTTTTCTCCGATGCATGCTTCTTATGTGGTCTCACATTCAGGCTCTTCTGGAGCAAACTCATCCCCTAGTATCGCTCCTTGTCAGGGCTTTGGATTCCATGGCAGCTGCCATTTATCTAGTCCCACTGGTCAGATACTACATGAGAGTGGTACAGTGGACCCTAGCAGTCCAGCAGGTCCGCCCTTTCTCATTCCTTGTCAGTCCCCATTTGTCCCTATTCTTGGAGATGCCTATCTTGATGGATGCATTCCCCGAACCTCCTAGCAGGCAGTTCATTTTCTCCACCCATTCCGATGGCCACGGTGACCATGGATGCTTCCCTCCTAGAGTCAGTGGGGGGGCACTTTCAGGGCAAGACTGTCCAAGGGATATGGTCCCATTCAGAGACCAAGCTCCACATAAATATTCTGGAGATGAGAACAGTCCTTCTATCATTGCAAGCCTTTCAGGATTGCCTTTCTCTGGGAATGATAGCAATTCACACAGGCAACATGGCTGTTGTGTAGTACATAAACAAGCAAGGGGGCACATGTTCTTATCTGCTTTGTCACAAGGCTATGAGGGTTGTGAATGGATGATGTCCTTGGGGCGCTTTCTCATTGCAACACACATTCCCTGAGCATCTAGTGTGCTGGCGGGCAAGCTGAGCAGGGCTGTTCTGACCCCTCACGAGTGGTCCCTGAATCCGTAAGTGGTGAAGCAGATCTTCCGTCACTGGGATCTAACCAAGCTGCGATATGTTTGCTTCCCCTCTCAATTACAAATGGAACAGTTATTTTGCGTTGATCACACCAGAGGGGGAATGCCCCAGGGATGCTCTGACTCACGATTGGCCTCCGGGTCTTCTTTTTGCTTTTCCACAATTACCCTTAATTCCGAGAGTTCTTTAGAAAGCAAGACACCTCAGGATGCAGTTGATCCTCATTTCCCCCTTCTGGCCTCAGGAGATGTGGTTCCCTCTCCTCTGGTCTCATCTGAAGCAACCTCCCTTGGGTGCTCAATCCGGTGCCAAATCTGATCTCCCACTCGTCACTCCATCCGCTTCTGAATCTGCAGACCCTCCATCTGACAACTTGGTTTGTCAACTTCCAGTGATTATTGCTAAGTCCAGACTAGCGTCCCCTGTGAGGGACATTATCCTTACTTCTCAGAAGCCTTCCACCAAGAGAGTTTACAGAAATAAGTGGAAGAGATTCTCCATTTGGGCTAGAGGTTGGAATCTTGATCCATTTTCATATCCTATTCCTGACATTCTCCTTTTTTTGACTTCCCTTTTTAAGGAGGGCACTAGTTTCTCTACGATCAAAGTCCAGTTGGCAGCAGTTTCTAATTTTCATCTCAATAACGACCCTTCCTTTTCTTCTTGGCTCTGCAAAGCCTTCTTGAAAGGTGTGTTTTTGTTGCACCCTCCTGTCAAGGACCTTCCCCACCTTGGGATCTGACTCTGGTGCTGCAGTCTGTAACTAAATTCCCTTTTGACCCTGCTACATCCTGCAACTTTAAGTTTCTTTCTTGGAAGACTGCCTTTTAGTGGCTATAACCTCAGCAAAGAATTTATCAGAATTGTAGGCTCTTACCATTAAGCCTCTTTACTTAATTTTCATAAAGATAGAGTGGCTTTGAAATCCAACCCCTCTTTTATGCCCAAAGTGGCCACTGAAGGAAATCTCAATCAATCAATCCAACTTCCAGTGTTCTTCCCTAATTATGCTAATAAAGGAGAATACATTTTACATACATTAGATGTTTGTCAGCTTCGTTTCTGTTTGCATAGAGCTAAGCCCTTTCGCCTCTCAGACCAATTGTTTGTGGCCTTTTCTTTTAACAGGAAGGGCCAAGCTGTGTCAAAAATTGCTATCTCCCATTGGATTTCTCAGTGCATTTCTTATTTACTCCTCATGTGGTTCTCCTTTGCATGGACCAATTAGGACTCATTCTACCAGGTCAATGGGCACTTCAACTGCTTTTGTAGCCCGTCAGTCTTTGGATGACATTTGTCCAGTGGCAACTTGGTCATCTCCTCATACCTTCATCTGGCATTACAAACTTGACTTAGTTTCTAGAGGAAGGGCTTCCTTTGGCTCCACTGTTCTTCGGCATGTCCTTCCTTGAGGCCACCCAAGAATTTTGGGTAGCTGAGGACACTGACCCATACATAATGAAAGGTGACTAGGATAACATCAGATTAATAGTTATGTACTCACCATAACTTGGTATCTCTGTTGTCTGTAGTCACCATTCATCACGGTCCAACCCTCCAGCCCCCTTCCTGAGGGATTGGCAGGATTTTGGTAGACCTTTTCTAGTGGCAGGTTTCTTCTGTCTGTCTTCTTTCTCCAGGGCAAACTCGATCTGAGGAGTTAAATGACAGCAGGGCATTATGGGAGGGGAGGAGCTTGAGCTAAGCTGTTGTCTAAGTGTGCTGGCTCTGAACTGATGTCTGATCCTAGACCCATGCGTGATGAATAGTGACTACAGATAACACAAACTCCAAGTTATGGTGAGTACATAACTATTATTAAAATGTTTTAGTCCTTTTAGTCTTATACACAGGTCAGGCATATTTGTATCAACCAGAGAAGTTGTGGGTAGCGATTAATGAAGAGCTGAAGGACATTGTCTGGGAGGGGAAGATCGCAAGAGTCAAGTGGGATTAGCTGATTCTTCAGGTAGAACAGGACAGATTGTGAATACCCAATTGGAAGGGGTATTTCAGAGCTACAGAGTTAAGACTCCTATACATAGCGCAAGCAGAAAATTATAATTCAAAGTGGAAAGGGATGACGATGAAACATGGGGAAGCTCAAGAAACAAGGAGAGACTGGGATTTCGGATACAGGCCTTTAAGGATAATAACAATAATTATGCAGAATACTATATCCATAAAGTAGCAGAACGTATTCTAAGAACTAAACCAACACGGGAATGGAGAAAGGAGATTCTGCTGATAGGGATGACTGAAATTAGGGATGCACACAATAGGCAAGAGGGGGCTGGAATTTATTGGAGAAAAATGTCAAAGGAACCAAGATATTAGGAGCAAATAACTAGAGAGGGAAAGATAATAGAATGGGAAGACGCCAAGAATTTATTTGAACTGCAGGTTAGAGACTTGACTTCCCTAGCAGGGATTGATATCAGAGTATAGGCAAAGAGAAAGAAATAGGGTGTCCTAAACGAAATACCAGCTCTGGTAGAGTTTTTGGGTCCCCTTCAAAACATCTGAAACCCATAACATCTAATTTCATAACATTGAGACCAGAACATCTGAAACCCATAACATCGAATTTAATAACATCTAACAGTAAAAATCATATGAAAGTAACACCCCCTCCACATACAATGACACCAAACTACCAAACACACCTTTTACTATGTTTCTGCAGGGGGGCTTGATACAGTGGGGTTAGGAAATTAACTTTTTCCCACTGTAGTGCGATCTTGGAGTTGGTACATTTAATTTATGGGGGGGGCAGTGCCCCCCACATGGGGAGGTGCAGGGGGGCTTGCCTCCCTGCAGAAACGTAGTAAAAAGTGTGCTTGGTAGTTTGGTGTCGTTATATGTGGAGGGGATGTTATTTGCTTGTGATTTGTAGTATTAGATGTTATGAAATTCGATGTCATGGGTTTTAGATGTTTTGGGTTTTAGATGTTTTGGGTTTTAGATGTTCTGGTCTCAGTGTTATGACATTAGATGTTATGGGTTTCAGATGTTTCAAAGTAGACCTGAATTTTTTATAGAATCTAGAACAGAAGCTGCCATTAAAAAAAGGAATAATTAGTAGAGTATATAAAAATATTGCATGATAACTATAAGAATCAATCAGAGGAGGTTAGAAAGGATTGGGAAGAAAAATTGGATAAGCAATTCACAAAGAAACAATGGGAAGATATATGTACGTCTCACAAATATGCAACAAAATCTAGAAAATTTAGGATTTATGCCTGGAAATGTTTACACAGATATTTTTAGACCCCAAGTAGACTCCAGATTTTTTTTTCCTCAAGTAGACAATAATTGTTGGAGGTGTGAAGGGGAAGTAAGAGGTACGTTGGAACATATTTTCTGGGAGTGCGGTGAGTTGGCAGACTTCAAGGGTTCCCTGCGGGATGCACTGTCAGCTGGGTGGGCAGATGGGTGTGATGAGGAAGATGATTTTTCTGAGCTATGATACAGAATCGGAATTGCCTGGACATGGTAAGGCATTGCTGTGTCTGGTAATGGTGTCTGCCAAAATAGCAGTTAATAGAAAATGGAAATCAAAATCTAAACCAACTATACTGGAAGTAGTGAGTATGGTAACAGTGACAAAACAAATGGAAATGAGATATTTAGAAAAGGGTATGAGCAAACATACACAAGAAAAAATGGGAATTGTGGGAACAATACATACAAGGGAGGAATGAGGCCTAAAAGGCAGCAGACTTAAATGAGCTTTGTAATGTTTGAGTGAGAAAGATTGGGTAGATTGTAAGTGATGTATAATGTTTGCAACTGGGAGTGTATAAGTATGGATTGTGATGTAAAGTGCATGTGACTAGGATTGTGTCGGTGTAGTTTGTTTTGATTTACAGAAATTTATGCTTGCCTATGTAGTAAGCTATGGTTTAATGAAGATGTTTCTTGTTAAAAAAGCAGGAATGTAATAATTTATTTAATATTGCTTGAGTTATATGATATATAGCAATATATGTGAAGTAATTTGCATATTTCATAAGTTGTTGTTGTTTTTCTTTCGGCTTTTTCTGGTTAGGGGTCGCCACAGCGGAACTCCGGTCCGCTAACGATTGGCATTCTATTTTTATGGTGCCAAGGTGCCAGCCCGATGCCCAACGTTCAACGAAGGCACGCTCATTCACGCATGTCTTTCAAATGCCACTCGACCGCGGGGAGGACATGCAGAGACTCCACACAGAAGGCGGTCCAGCCAAGAATCGAACGGGAGAACCTCTTGCTGTGAGGCAACAAAGTTACCACTGCACCACCGCAGCTTCGTCTTTGATAATTCAGTAAAGGCATTTGGAAAAAAATTGATATGGGTCTATATGAGACTGCATCTGATGGGTTTTACCCTCTTTGGGTAATATAGCGACCACAGCTTTCTTCTAAGATGCTGGTGCTTCCCCTCCTTTTAAAATTCTGTTAACCAAAATGTTCCAGATCTTTAGCACTTTCTTCCCTCCTAACTTCCAGACTTCCACAGGAATGCCATCTAATCCTGAAAACTTTTATGCAGATTGGTTATAGATCACCATTTTATATCTTATCTCCTGTCTTTTAACTATTACACCTTGAGCCTTATCTTCCTCTAATTTTGGCATAGTTAAGTGTTCTATAAATATTTCTATTCATGCACTTTCTTGCTTTCCACACTCCTCTGATTTATAGAATTTTTTTATAATTTTCCAAATTATTTCTAATAACACTGCAGTATCTGTGGTTATTTTTCTCGTCATAGACTCCCTTAGTTTGATGACAACACTGTCTACTTTCTGTTGGCTAAGTATTGTGCTAAACATTTTTGTGCCCAGGAGTTATAAAATAGTTGCTTAACAGTAATATTCTAAACTCTTGCATGTTATCCAAATGATCCCTTATTTTCTCTTTAGCAGTCTGCAGTTGCTCCTGTCCTTTTTTGTTCTGTGAGATTCCCATTATTCTGCCATCCTTTACTTTTTAGCAATATTGCTTTCACTTTTATTTCTACCCCATTTTTAAACTATATTTTCATTTTATCCCACTCAGTAGTTATTCCTACTAGAAAATTTTCTATCTTCCCTAATAATTCTAGAATAATTTCCACTACACATTCCTTAAATTCTTCTGTTTTTAACAGGTAGTTAAGAAAGTACCAGTGTCTCATTTTACTTCATTACTTTCCATTTTTATCTTAGTTTTTATTGGTGCATGATCTGAAATATTTATGTGATGTGTATCAGAGCTTTCACTTAAATACCCATGTTCCTGAGAAATATATTTTCTATCCAGTTTATCCCATTTATTGTACCTCGGAATAATACACACAATTCTGTCTTGAGTTCCTACTACTGAATTCATGTCTTCCGTACCAAATATTTTCATAAATGTCTACAGAAATCTACAATCTTTTATTATATTTCCCTTCTATGTCACCCTCATACATCTTTATTATTGCAAAATTAAGTTCCATTCCCCATCTGTAAGTAGTATTCCCTGCGGAAAGCTGATTTTTTTCTCCCAGATTCATTTAAGCTCCATAATAGCAGTTTTAGGTGGAATGTAAATACATGCCAGGGTAATCCTCTTCCCTTGCCAATAGCCCCTTACTACCAAAAAATCTACCATTACTGTCTTTTTCCCTGTTCTATCACTATTGGAGCTGCTCTGGCAATTAGTATAATTACTCCCTTTTTAGTTTGTCCCTGATATTCTGCTGAATATCCATACTGAAATCCTTTCTTTGCCAAATTCACAAGCTCATTTCTTTCCAAACGTGTCTCCTGTAGCATTATCTACATTTTGCATGTGTTAATATAATTCGGTATTCTTTTCCTTTTGTCTATAAGGCCACTTATATTCAAAGATGCTAAGAATAGAGTAGCTATTATGATTAAAAGCTGTTAATGTTCATCATATTGATCACTACTGCAGTAGCATTAGCTATATGGGTTATATTCTCCATAGAATATAACAGCTGACCAGCTTCTAAAGCTTTGGGGCATCATCCACACACAAGAACCATCAGTCAGCTTGAGCTGAGCTGACTAATCGGTTTGGATGAAAGGACCTTCAGAGCTTTCCTGCTACCGAAGAATACACACCTCTGATGTTTTTGAGGCTTGACGGTTGGCTTGTGCTGTTCCTGTGCTGGACAGATAAGTTCCCTTTTAGGAAAAAAACTTCCAGTTTTAAAAATTGTTTATTTAGTCACACATTCCTGTTCGGGAAAATTATTATAAAGCTAGGAGTATTTGTTTTACTGGGCTGTCATGAGACTGTGTGGCACTTTTGAATGAAAACTCTCTTTTTTTCCTGTCAGTTTAAAAGTTTAAAGCAACTGAAACCATTTTTTTCTGTAGAAAAATTGTAATTTTACTTTTTGGGTCTAGCAAAGAGTTTAAAGTGCTTTTTACTGTGTTTTGTTATGTGAAAAAGGTTATTTTTTTGAAGACTTTTACATTTTACTGGCTTTTATTGATTGTTTTCCCTGGGAAAGAGGCACCATTTTCAACTTGCCCATGAAACAAACTGTCAGTCCCATGGTCAGTGTTTCTTCCAGCTACAAAAATGTAAACTTAACTAAACAGCCTTTGCCACTATTGCAGGTTAGCAATTTACTTCAACCACATGTGAGTAACTCTCCTTTGGCCATTAGTTGTACCTCATACCACTCATCATTTATGCGGATGCCTCTGGTGTAGCACTTACATCCACTATGGACGGGGGGGGGGGTTAGCTACATCCTCTGTGACTCCTGGGGTCCCCTCAGTTGGCCAGGGAGAGCTACACTTGTCAGTCCTGGGAGAGGAAACAGGGAAGGCTTCCCTGTTTTATCAGAATGTTGAGCCTATCCGTGGGAAGCTGCTGCTACCATTAATATCATTGATGGTATCAAAAAGAAAAAGTTAAAAGTAAACGTGTTATCCATTCTTCTTCAAATTTCCTTAGTAAGAAATGGTTTACTGGGTCTGGCTCAGGGTTTTAATTCAAGCTGTTGATCGTGCTGATAAAGTAGTTTCTGGTGAAACACGGAGGGATACCTCTTTTTCTAAAAATATTCAAGGTTCTAAATCTGGACAGGAGATTGAAGAGAGAGATACAGGCTTTTCTCCTCAGATTTCTGATTCAGACTCGGTGGAGAACTCAGTTTTTGAATCTCCCTTTGGAGGTTTCTCTTTCTGGGAGACTGTTTCCAGAATGTGCTAGTATTTTCAGAATGTGCTAGTATTTTCAGTTGGAGACCACTGAGGTCTCTCAGAAAATACTGTGACCTTTTACAGCAGGAATTTCCAGAACCTTCACCCATTCCTCTAGTTCTGTCAATTTTGGAGAATGTGTGTGTTACTGCTAGCAATTTTCCTGATAGTCAGCCATCTGCCCCTAAAAAAGCATATACATTTCCTCAGTCTTTTTTTTTATGTTTTTATACATTCTTTTCAAACCTGAGCCAGCAGCTATAGCTTTATTTACTTCTACTGCTGTTAAACATTTAGTTAATTCGAATCCTACTCTTTCTGGTAAGGATGGGAAGAGTATTGATACGTATGGGCAAAAAGTGTATGCTTCTGTATCTTTGATTTTCTTAATTTTGAATTGTCAGGCTCATGTATTAAAGTTTATTCTGAGTAATTGTAAAAGTATGAGGAATGTTTTGTTGGCAATTTCTACTTGTGAGGAAAGAAAATCTGCTTTAAATAATTTAGTTCCTTCTGTTATATAAGTAATTACTCTTTATTTACAGTGTGTGTATGACTCAGTTGATACTTCTTCCAGGGTTATACTGTTTTCAGGAGATTTGCCTGGCTTTGTTTTTAGAGATTCCCAGATGATGTTAAAAATGAAGTTTTAAATTCTTCTTTGAATAAAGATGTAGTTTGTGTCTCCTCTGTTGCAGAGGTGATCAAAAAGTGTGATGGAAGGGGTAAAATAATAGACGGAATCTCTTAAGCTTTTTCAGCCATCCTTTTCCAACTTTTCTAAGGGATTCTTTAGCACCTCATCCAGTTTTGGAAAACTATAAAATAAACAGTCTCAACAAAATGCAGGTAAACACAAGATCTGATGTCAATCTTCATTCAGCCTTGACCTTTGGGTACTCATTTTTGATCCTCGGAAATGGCTCAGTCATTATATAGCTTGTGCCAGCCAAAAACTCTCAAGCTAAGACTGTACCCATAGTACCTCTCTCCATATTACCTCAGATCTTGTTTGCCTCTCTTGCTGCAAGACGTGTCAGACATTCCTCTCACAGCTAAGTAAAATGTCTTTATTTTTGGAAGTTTTTCATAGAATCATAGGAAGTTTCTAGGCTATTGGCCCTGAGGCCCTTACAAGCCTAGCCAAGAATTTAGCCCATGTTCCAACAAGTCACCACCCTATGCCACTGTCCAGCAGGGACATAGGTGGAATCCCAGGGGTGTATTTTTTGTTCCCCATCCCAGTTATCCAGGTTAAGCTTAAAAAGGTTTAATGAGGTACTCTGCTTTACGTGGAGAGGGAGTCTATTCCACAAAAGGGGGAGTATCTGGGACACAAATCTGTCCCACCAACAAGTCCTGTTTATGTTACAGACCAGGTTGAGGTCTCATGTGTGGGTTACTCGATTGGAGCTTGAGTTGCGGATATGCAGCAGTCCCATCAGGGCGGGGACTGAGATTGCTTTGTATGCCAGACAGAGGTCACCTCTGAGGAGTCTGTAGGAGACTGAGTAGAGGGACAGGGCTTTTAGCCTATCTGTGTAGGGTAGATGTTTGAGGCCCTGGATTCTCCAGGTGAGGAATCTCTGTGGTCTTTCCAGCTGCTGCATGTGTTTTGTGAGGTACATGCTGAAAGAGGCATTGTATTCAATAATCGGTCATATAAGGAAGAATACAGGGATGTTATGACCTTCTTGTCCCTGGATGAGATACCCTTACTAATGAGGTGGGCCATGTAGAAAGCTTTCCGTACAAAGGAGGCAGTATGGTGGTCAAAAGTCAGTTTGCTATCAACCTGGGCTCCTAAGTCCCTCACAACTGATTGCGTGCTTAGTGCCTTGTTATTAATGTGATAATTTGTGGAGACTTCATTCTCCCCAAAAGGGATGATGATGCATTTTTTGGCATTCAGTTTGAGGCCATGTTTCTTGCACCAGTCATTTGAGACCTTCTTGGAGGATGTCCACATCACTAGGAGAATTGATGACAGCACCCAGCTTGCAGTCATCTGCAAACTTGGTCAGCCATAGCCCACTAGATTTGGTCTGCACCTCTGAGAAGTATATTCCAAATAGCAGAGGCCCCAAGACCAATCCCTGGGGTACACCGCTTGTTACGGGTCTACTACCTGATGTGGCTTCCCCTATTTTGACTAGGTGGGTTCTATCAATGAGACAGTTTGCTACCTATCTGGTAACATATGGATTGATGCCTAGTTGAGAGAGTTTATCTATTATATCTGAGTGGGGAATAATATTGAAGGCCTTGGTCAGGTCAAGGTAGGCGGTGTGCACTGTCTTCCCCACATCTGTGACCTTGGTGACTGTCTCAAAGAAGTCGACCAAATTTAACAGGCATGACCTCCCCTTGACAAAATCAAACTGTGCAGGATCAAGTGTCTGGAGGTTGCCAGTGTCCTTGTTAATGAGGTCCGTGATAATCCACTTCATGGCCTTGCAGATCAGGCTAGTTAGGCTGATTGGTCTATAATTTATTGGATCAGTGGACCTTTGTGCAGAAGGATGACTGTAGCTGTTCTCCACTTGGCTGGGACAAAGCCAGTACACAGGCTTTGGTTGATAGGGTACCTAATGGTGCTGCAAGTTCCTGCCTGAGTTCATGTAGGATGCAGCCTGAGATATTATCAGGTCCTATGGAGGCTGTATGTTTTGCCTTTGAGAGGCAAGTGATGACTTGCTTCCTAGAGATAAGGGGAGGGGGACAGGTAATGGGGGATGTCCTGTTTTACTGATGGGGGGGGGACAGAGGAGTGAAGTTTTCACTAAACCTGTCTGCCAGCAGGTTGGCTATATCTACAGGGTGTGTGTATGTGATTTCCTTGACCACCAGTTCTGAGCAGATCTGGGTGTTTCCCTTGAGATTGCAGACATATGTGAAGAAAGCCTTATGATTTTCTTTAGTAGATGTGGCCAGTTTGGACTCGAAGATTGCTTTCACTAGTGCTCTTATTTGTTTGTTCAGGCTAAGGAGAGATTGCTTCCAGTTAAGACACCTGCTCCTTCTTGGTCCTGGACAATAATTATTTTCCTTTTATTGTAGAGTTTATTTATTGTAGATGTCCACCAGACAGGTTTACTCTTCCCCGAGGAGGAGGATTTCGTCCTGTCTGGTATTCCTGAATCCATGCAATACCCCACTCAGGTATCATTGAAAAACTCATCAGCTTAAATGTAAACCCATACATCACAAGATGGGTTGCAAACTGGCTAAGTGACAGAACCCACAGGGTCAGAGTTGCTGGCGCCATGTCAGACTCAAAGCCTGTCACAAGTGGTGTCCCACAGGGCTCAGTCCTGGGCCCACTCTTGTTCGGCATCTACTTTTCTGAAGTACAAGCAAACACAGGAGGGTTATGGCTGACAAAGTTTGCAGATGACTGCAAACTGGGTGCCATAGTCGAGAACATATCTGACACAGATATCCTTCAGAAGGGTCTCACAGAAATGGATAACTGGTGCCAGAGCCATGGCCTAAAGTTAATCACCAAGAAATGCATAGTCATGCCCTTCGGGAAAAACAAGGTTACCCCTAGCTACCATATAGGTGGCAATCCACTGAGCACAGAAGAAGTTATCAGGGATCTGGGGACCCAGGTTGACAGTAACCTTTCGTTTGACACTCATGTTGCTAAAGTAGTTAGGAAGACCTTCTACATTGCCCACCTGATCATGAAGGGATTCACATCTAGATCAAGGGAGGTCATCATCCCCCTGTACTCATCACTCATCAGACCAATGATTGAGTACAGAGCACAGAAGAAGTTATCAGGGATCTGGGGACCCAGGTTGACAGTAACCTTTCGTTTGACACTCACGTTGCTAAAGTAGTTAGGAAGACCTTCTACATTGCCCACCTGATCATGAAGGGATTCACATCTAGATCAAGGGAAGTCATCATCCTCCTGTACTCATCACTCATCAGACCAATGATTGAGTACAATGCCCCATTCGGAATGTATCTGACCCGACACCTGCAGCAGCTGGAAAGGCCCCAACAGTTCCTCACCAAAAGGATAAAGGGTCTCAAAAATATGTCTTATGCTGCCCGACAGAAAGAACTCCAGCTCTATTCAGTCGCTTACCGCTTGCTCAGAGGTGACCTGTGCCTGACATACAAGGCCATGTCAAACCCAGATTTGATGAACATGCTTCACCTCAAAAAATCTAGATCCCTCAGAACTACAAGGGCGGGAGACTTAAACCTTGACACGGTTATTAATAGGATGTGCTGGAGGGACAGATTCATCATCCAGAGACTCCCTATGCTGTGGAACAAAATCCCGGTACATGTGAGGCAGAGCACCTCGCTGGCCTTGTTCAAGAGAAATCTTGACCAATGGATGGGAGATCGCAGATATACCCCAGGGATTACCTCAGTGTCACTGCTTGACAGAGGCACAGCAAAATAATGGGCATAGTTTCCTTCAAACTAAAGGGGTGGCGAAAGCCACAAAACTCTGGGCTAGGCTTATAAATGCCCTTGGGCAGATAGCCTAGTATGAACCTATGAACCTATGTATAAATGCTCATATAGTACTTTGGTGTAAGTTTGGACATATGTGCCAGTTTCTGTGGAAGGAAAGGGGGATGTGAATCTGTTTATACCTTCCCTCAGGAGGTTGTATTCAGGTTTGGAGAAGTTTTTTTGTTTAACCCTAGCTGGGGGGGGGGGGGGTCAGGGGAGATGGTGACTTCAAAAGTGACTACTTTGTGGTTGTATCTTACCAGGGATGGTCCCATCTTTCTGTTCTCTATATTTATATTTCTAATATATTAGTCTCTACCCACCTTTTCTGGTTGAGTGAGTGCTTTTTCCCATACCGTACGGTATTCTCTCTACCATTGTTGGTAGCTCCCATCCTTTTCCTTCTCTACCTCATCAGGTAGTTCTCTCTCCCTCTCTTACCTTAGTTGGTATTTTTCTTTCTCTTTACCAATCCTTGAGATTTCTTTCTACCATAGTTGGTACTTGTTACCTCCTGTCCTTTTTGTGTGAGTGCTTGTGTGAGAGTGTTCCTGCCAGTTGACTCCTGTCCTTCCATTTGTCATTATGGCTGGTAAACCAAAAGGCACTACAGGGTTTAAACAGAACCAGGATTGCAGATGGAAAATGCCCAGTTCAGGTGGACACTCTTCCTTTGTTTATTGTTTGGGTGCAGCTCATTTGGACCAAACTGGGGGGGGGGGGGGGGTCAGGGGAGATGGTGACTTTGAAAGTGACTGCTTTGTGTTCGGATCTTACCAAGGTGATCCCTCCTTTCTGTTCTCTATATTTATATAAAGAACTATAGACTATAGACTTCTCCTTCAACAGCGGTGGCAAAAAAACATAAAACTTATGTCCCCTCCACATCTACAGAACCAAAGGCTAAGGTTCCAAAACTTTCGGAATAGACAACCTCCTCAGCACCAGTTACTACTGTGGCACCCTTGGCGCTGGTCTCATCGACATAACATCTTTAGTTTCATGGTCGGTGCCAAGCCTCACCTATGGCACCGCAGCAGACATTACCCACCCCCTTGGTGCCGAAATCAGAAATGATGTACTTACCCAGGAAAATATATTCACCTTCTATTGATCCCTTCATGGGGCAATGTCCCAGTTCTTTTTTGGAAAAGCCAGAATTCCCCTCTGGATTATCTCTCTGTTCTTCCAGGAGTCTCACTGAAGTGGACATCATGAGGTTGTTGGATCAGCTCCTAGTGGCCAGTGATCTTTTCTGTTTCCTCCCAGACCCTTCTCTCTTCTGAAGTTGGGGTGTTTTATTCAAGGACTCCAAAAAAATTTCCTCCTGTAACCTCCTCAGGTGGCTTAGAGCTTCCTACACTGGTCCGTGAACAAACAGCCCGTTCGCCTTCAGTACCAGGATCTGCCCTAACTTCATTGGTTCTTTTAGAACTGGTGGACTCACAGGGCAGTAGCTCCACTGTCGGCTCCAAGGGTTTTGGATCAGCCCTGTCTTTTTATTTGAGGACATCCTTAACTCTGGGAACTTTGGCAGCTGTGGGCTCTTCCTCAGGTCCTGCTTTGGAGGTGGGTCTCTCTGAGCAGAGTGTGTCCTCTGTTCTGAGGATGTCTTTCTTAGTTCCGAACTCCCATCCCTCTTCAGGGGGGGATGCCTTTCAGGTTATGGAGAGGGCCTTGGCCTTAGCAAGCTCTCAGCTGACTCCTGTGTCTGAGTTATATTCCCAGAGTCCTCCTTGCCCAGAGCTGCCACCATCCTCCATGCCTGGGCAACGAGTACCAAAGCTGCAAGCTACCCCTGTACAGGTCCCTCTTCTTTGGAGTCCTTCTCAGAGATCCTCGCTGAGGAGCCACCCCTAAAGAAGAAGTGCAAGAGGAAGCAAATAGATTCCCCAGAAGAATCTGTCACCAAAGACAAGGACTTCAGTGATGGGGAGGGTTCCCCCCGGTCACCCCTGGAAGACGTCTCCTTTGGAGACATCCTAGAGATCCTCAAACAGAGGGGTAACTGGCAGCCCAAAGACCTGACCTCTGAGGAATCCATGTACTTGCAAGCTTTTGGTGCTCGCCCATCTACTTCGGTGTCTGCTCCCACAGACAGTCTTATTAAATTGATCATGCAGCGGGCATAGAAGGCTCCTGATTCCATAGAGCCGATGCCCCGGAGACTGGAAAAAATTCTTTTAGCTCCTGTAGACCACCAACATTGGGCCAAGGGCTTAACAATAGATGCTATGGTGGTGGCTGCAGCCACCAAAAAGGTACTCACCGATGATAGTCCCACAGTTCATCCCCCTAATCAAGAGTCTAGGACAAGGATAGATTTGGAAAGCGGGTGTATGCTTCATCGACCTACGCTGTAAGGTCTTTGAATTTTATGGCACATTTCACTAGGCTCCAGAGGGATTTGATCAAGGAGTTGAGATACCCTCACAGGAGCTATGTCTGAAGAGGTACAAGATAAAGTTGCCTCTCAGCTAGATACCCTGGAGTCTATTTCTGACTGGACCATGAGGCTCATTGCACATGCCGCTAAAGGGACAACCAGAGCAGCGGGTTCAGGCGTTGCCATAAGGCATCTCACCTGGATGCACTTGTGTGAGTTTCCAGAACTATTTTTTTAAGTCTTCCTTCATCAATGTTGCCTTTGATGGATCACCTTTGTTCGGCCTCAAATTCAAAGAAACTCTAGCCAGGTGTGAGAACGATGGAAGGACCCTATCTGCAGTCGGCATACATTGTTTTGCCCCCGGTGGTCCTAATCTAGGAATCAGAGGAGCAGAAAGATGTGGTTCAAAAAGTCCCAAGAACCCTTTCAGGAAGCATGTGGCAGTCGCTCCCCTCGGGACAGAGGGGTGAGCTCTAATGGAAGACGTCAAACCCGCGGCAGAGGTGGCCTGCAAAATCTTTCTCTGATCAACCCTACCAGCACTCCTGAAGGGAGGCCTGATTGCTTACCTCTGGAAGCAGTTGAGGGAAGACTTTCACTGCACTCGACAGCCTGGCGACAAATAGCATCCAATACTTGGGTGCAGAAGATTATTACCAGAGGTAATCATATCCCCTTAAATCTTTTCCCAAGATCACAAAGAAAACTCCCCAATGTACCACCCAGTCAGAGAGACCAAACAGCCTAAGAGGTTCGAAAGCTGCTAGAAAAAAAGAGTCATCCATGAATTCCCACCAGACCAGATAGGATCCGGGTTTTACTCAAGGTTGTTTTTGGTGCCAAAAAATAAAAAAAAAAGGGGGACCTGAGACCAATTTTGTATCTCAGCCTTGTGAACAAGTTTGTTCAGCAAACAAAATTCCAGATGCTCACGGTTCACTCTTTACTTCCTTTTTTAGAGGAAAACAATTGTATGTGCTCTATAGAACTTCAAGATGCGTATTACCACATAAAAATGGGCAAATGCTCCATAAGGTTTCTCCGCTTTTGGCTAGGTGCCAGACATTTGCAGTTCAGAGTGCTGCCCTTTAGTCTCACCACAGCCCTCAGGGTGTTCACCAAGTGCATGGCAGCAGTTACAGCTCATTTGAGACTGGACAGATTCTGGGGTGTTTCCTTATCTAGACAACTGGCTTATCACCGCTCCCACCAGGCATCTACTGCTGCAAGTTTCAGACTTCATTCTGCACCTGTTCATTCATCTGGATATTATATTGAATCAAGAAAAATCCTAAGTAACTCCCACTCAAAGACTTAAGAGTTCATAGGAGCCTGTCAGAATACAATCTCTTGTGTAGCTTCCCTTCCTCTTCACAGACTGCAGAAGATAAAATCCCAAGTCAGGCCATTCGCGCCAGAGATAAAGTTCCTGCTCTTATAGTGTTCTAAACCTTAGGGTCCATGGCAGTGACCATTACCTTGGTTCCTCTAGCGAGATTTCACGAGGCTAGTACAGTGGCTCTTATCTTCCAAATGGTCAATTCTAATGCATCCAATGACGTTCCCAATTGTTATCACCAGTTGCTGCAAGAAGGACTTATCATGGTGGATAGAATCCGAGGAAATTCTTAAGGGCCGTGCCTTCGTTCCCCCTCAACCCAAGGCCCCACGGATGCCTCCCAGATGGGTGTGGGGGGCATTATCTGGGAAGAACAGTCCAAGGCACTTGGTCCCCAATAGAGTCCAACCTGCATATCACTGTCCTGGAATTGAGGGCAGTGCTCTTAGCATTGCAAGCCTTTCAGTCTGTCCTCCCCCTAGGAATTCAATGAGACAACATGGCAGTGATCTGGTACATCACCAAGTAGGGTGGAACGAAGTCTTATCCCCTGTGTCGTGAAGCACTCAGAGTGTGGCAATGGGTGATATCCTCCAACCACTGGGTGATATCCTCCAACCACTTTCTAATAGCAGTGCACATCCCAGGGAGCTCAAACATGATAGTGGACAAACTGAGCAGATGCATTCTCCTACCTCACGACTGGTCTCTCAATCCCAGGGTAATGAAGGAGATTTTTCGTCATTGGGGCCAGCCTTGCTGTAACCTGTTTGCATCACCTATGAACAAGAAATGCAGCAGCTACTTTGCCCTAATTCCACCTCAGGGGGAGTCCCCGAGAGACGCTTTTCTTCTTGACTGGCCCTCGGGTCTTCTCTATGCTTCCCCTCCTTTCCTCTCGTTCCCTTCTTTTTGAAGAAAGTTCACAGGTTGAGAAGCAAAATTATACCCTTCTGGCCCTGACAAGTCTGGTTCTTCTTCCTATGGCCTCATCTAATTCACCGTCCATGGACTCTGGACCCAGTTCCAGACCTATTGTCTCTCCCACAGGGATTGGTGCACCCCATCCTTCACAATCTCAAGCTTAGAGCTTGGTTCCTCCAATTCCATTAGTCACCAGGCAAAATAACTTACCTTCTTCAGTTCAAAAAATTGTACTGGATACCCATATACCATCCACCAGGAAACTCTACCTTAGAAAATGGAAGAGATTTTCAATTTGGGCCTGTGATAATGTCCTCAATCCCTTCACAGCACCAGTCAAGAAAGTTTTGAAATTCTTAGCTACCCATTTTGATCAAGGAGCTTCTGCTTCCACAGTCAGGGTTCAATTAGTGGCCATTTCTAACTTTCACAGTGGCTTCGAGGAACATTCATTAATTTCTCACTGCTTATGTAAAGTATTCTTTAAAGGGGTCTATGATTAAAACCTCCATTTAAAGATCCTACAGCTCCATGGGATCTGACTTTGGTCTTATAGTTTTTGGTGCTTCCCCCTTTGAACCAGCAGTGACTTGCCGCCTAAAATTTGTCTCGTAAAACTCTTTTTCTAATAGCAATTACTTCTGCCAGAAGAGTTTCTGAAATTCAAGCATTATGTTCAAAACTCCCATATCTGTTTTTTCATAAGGATAGAGTTTCACTAAGAACCAACCCTTCCTAAGGTGGTCTCAGAATCCAGTATTAATCAAATCATTGATTTGCCTCTCTTCTTCCACAGTTTTTCCAACAAAGGTGAATATTGCTTACATTTGCTGGACGTTCACAGAGAATTACAATTTTACCACAGCAGGACTAAAGCATCTAGAAAATCAGACCAGTTATTTGTATTGTTTTCCTGTCTAACTCTGGGAAAATCTGTCTCAAAAGTTACTTTGTCTAAATGGGTAAGAGATTGTGTTACCTTCATTTACAATCACAGCAACCTCAAGCTACCTGCGCCTGTGAGAGTGCATTCCACCAGATCAGTAGCCACATCAGCTGCTTTCCACTTCATGGCTTCTATGGATGAAATAATATGATAAAAATGGATTGGCTACTTTTAAATAAAATGTAATGAAATTATGCACTGCTCTTTTAAATGTATTAAAGCTACTAGGGATGCTAATGTCTTGTATTCACTTCCCTTAATTTCAAACTTTATTTTTCACTGAACTGCTTGCCATTGTACCTTTATTCTTTGCATTTCCTTCAGCAACGAATTCTCAGAACTCTCAAGGCTAATTGCTTGCATGCATCTGCAGATAGCTCTGTAATCTGCATTGAAAAAAAATCAGCTAACATCTTTGTAAATGCATGAAGGACTCTTTGTAGACTTCTTTCAGAACGGAATGTACACAATTCTCCTGACTGCCTTCAGCTGCAAACTTATTGTCTGTCACTGAGAATGTTTGCTATTGGGAAAAAAAGTGAATATCTTTGCATATGCAAGGAATTTATCATTTATCATGGTTTCATAATTTTGTCTTAGTTTAGCCTATTTGCTCACAAAAAATGATTATACCTTAACCAAAAGACATTAATCCAGACATCCATCCTTGTAAAAACAAGGGCAATTATAAACTTAATTATTTTTATAATATAATCAGTGCACTTTAATATCTCACCCTACCCCTGCAACCCAGTATCATAGCATTATACTAACTTAAAAAGTGCTTTTTTCAGCCTTTCTTCTTTTGTTAAACAGTAAAATCCATGTTTTCTACAACTAAAAAGGTACTTGTCTACCACTTTAACACATACAACAGTCACTGTAAAGACCCTCACCCACCAAAAATTTTAAATGCTACAGAGAACTACAATTTATATAATGAAATATTTTATACAAATACTAAGAACAAAAATGATTTTACTTAGTTATTTCTTTTTTCCCTTTTGTGTCCATTTAAACATTAAATACATAATGTGGGATATATGCATTACAATCCACCCACAAGTGTACCATAGTCAGCAAAAGTCTAGTCTTTCCTTAGCCACTTTTTTGCAAAGCCATATTTCACAAATGGGATTGATACTTTATAATCTTATATTTATTCACTGATTTCAGTGTTTCTGGTATTCCTTTTGAACATTTTCAGCTCCCAGCACTAGACTCTGGTTCAAGTCTAAGGTACTGGTGATTCTTCTAGACAATTCCTGCGCTTTTTTCTATCAAGTATTTTCCTTTGCAACACTGGAAAAGGTTCCACTTGCAAAGTTTTTGTATGAGCGTTGAGTGAGAAGCAGAGTCCCCTTCTGGTTATTGGCTCACTTTTTGTTGGATAAACTTTTTTATTTCCTTCTTATCCAACCCTACATAAAAAAATGTTGCTGAAACTGATATGGTAGTCAAAAAAGCTGGCTATATTTGCAGATGATATTATTTTATACCTGATAAAACCAGATAAGGACATTTCATTGTTTTGGAACATTTTTAGACTGTTTAATTTCTTTTCAGTATACAAAATGAATGAAGATAAAACGAAGGCAATAGCTGTAAACTATGTGCCCACAAACAAATTGGTTTAGAGGTACCCATGTTTATGGGAAGCATGATAAAATTAACTACATAGGAATATGTATTTAAAAGGATTCTGTTGTGGCAACTGGGAATATGTAGGAAGAGAATAAACATAAGATAGTACAAGGACTGAGACATTGGAAGCTCTGTTTTATGGATGTGGATAGCAGGATACAAGCAGTCATAATGTTTAGTCCCTTTAGTTTTATACACAGGTCAGGTATATTTTTATCAACCAGAGGAGAAGTTGTGGATAGCAATTAATAAATAATTTAAGGGTTTTATCTGAGAGGGGAAGGCAGCAAGAGTCAAGTGGGATAAGGTGATTCTTCCAACAGAACAAGGGGATTTGGGATTACTTAATTTGAAGGCGTATGTCAGAGTTACACAGTTAAGGCCCCTGTACATGGCACAAGCAGAAGGTTATAATTCAAAGTGGAAAAGGATGATGACAGAACATGAGGGAAGCCCAAGAAACAAGGAGAGACTGGGATTTTGGATGCGGATCCTTAAGGAGAATAACAATAATCATGCAGAATGTTATATTCATAAAATAGCAGAAAGTATTCTAAGAACTAAACCAACACGGGAATGGAAAAAGGAGAGTCTGTCAGTCTGCAATTAGGATACAGACAATAAGCAAGAGGGGGCTGAAATTTACTGGAGAAAAATGGCAAAGGAACCAAAGTATTGGGAGCAAATAATTAGAGAGGAAAAGGTAATAGAATAGGAAGAGCCCAAGAATTTATTTGGACTGCAGACTACAGATTGCCTTCCCTATCAAGGATTGATGTCAGGGTGCAGCCAAAGAGAAAGAAATAGGGGTATCCTAAGTGAAAGACCAACACTTGTGGAGTTTTATTTAGAATCTAGAACAGAAGCTGATGTTAAAAAAGGTATATACAGTAGAGCATATAAAATATTGTACGATAACTATTATGAATCAGTCATAGGAGCTCAAAAAGGATTGGGAAGAGAGAGACTGGATAAGCAATTCACAAAGAAACAATGCGGGATATATGTATGTATGTCTCCTAAATATGCAACAAAGTCTAGAAGATTTAGGATCTTTGCTTAGAAGTGTTTGCATAGGTATTTTATACCCCAAATAGACTCCAAAGAGTTTTTCTTCAGGTAGAGAGTAAATGTTACAGGTTTGATGGGGAAGAAAGAGGTAGTTGGGAACATATTTTTGGGAGTGTAATGAATTGGCAGACTTTAAAAATTCCCTGCAGGCTCTACTCTATCAGAAATAATGGGTGAGCAAATTGGTAAATCTAAGGAAATGATTTTTGAACTATGGTAAAGAATTGGAATTGTCTAGACATAGTAA